>NC_073308.1:54361381-54633045 GCF_027595985.1 Sorex araneus | reverse complement strand
GGAGGGAAGGAAGAAGGGAAGGAAGGAGGGAAGGAAGGAAGGAAGGAAGGAAGGAAGGAAGGAAGGAAGGAAGGAAGGAAGGAAGGAAGGAAGGAAGGAAGGAAGGAGGGAAGGAGGGAAAAGGAAGATAAATAGGTTATTTTTATGAAAGCACTTTTATTTCCAGTAATAAATAGACCATGCTTTTATCAGCTTCACCTACTAACTGTGCTGAATTTTCAAACCTGTCTTACCTGTACCTGTGCTTCATCTGAACATAGAGACACGAGATCCTCACTTGCTTCTGTTCAAGCTCCAGTGCTCTGGGTTCAGGCACTGACACCCTCTGCTCCGGCTCTCTCAGTTCCCTCCTAGGTCCACCTCACAGTGACAGCATAGGTCACGGCTGAGGGACTCCTTAGAAACTATTGGGTCTGGGCCTAATAAAGGCACAAGGTGGCCATGTTGCCATGCCCTAAGAAGTGTGTGTGTGTGTGTGTGTGTGTGTGTGTGTGTGTGTGTGTGTACTCAAGCATGCACTCACAACACATGCACATGCTATCAATAGAATGTTTTCCTAAATATATTGACTAACTTTACATTTGGCAATTTGGGCCACATATGACGTTTCTCAGGGACCACTCCTGATTTGGTGCTCAGGGGACCATAGGCATTACTGGGACTTAAACCAGGATTGCTGCCAAAGTTGCATGCTAAACAACGTTTGTATTATCTCTCAAATCCTAGGGTAAATGTTTATATTGAATCACCTAAATGCGAACAGTTTAGAAAAGGAGTACCAAAATTTTTTCTACCTTTGTCTTTAATTTTAAAAATGTATTTACTTAGAAGTATTCAGGATGTCAACAAAAGAACCACATTTTTTTCTTTTATCCCGCAGTTATAGAGTAGAATTCCGTTAACAGAATAATTATTTTGTATAAGCTGTATCAAGACAACTGAAGATAAAAATATACGATCCATACATATAATTAATATATTTTTAAATTTATTTTTAATTTTATTGAATCACTGTGAGATAGTTACAAGCTTTCATATTTGGGTTACAATCTCACAATGATCAAACACCCATCCCTCCACCAGTGCACATTCCCCACCACCAATATCCCGGGTATACTCCCCCTTTGCCACCTTCCCCCTGCCTCCATGCAAAACAATATTCCCCATACTCTCTCTCTCTCTCTCTCTACTTTGGGGTATTATGGCTTGCAACACAGACACTGAGAGGTCATCATGTTTGGCCCATTATCTACTTTCGGCATGCATCTCCTGTCCCACTTGATTCCTCCAAGCCATCATTTTCTTAGTGATTCTTTCTCTATTCTATTTGCCTCCACGCATACAACTAATTTGTGCTGTGCATTAGCATGAACCTGCTTTAAATTTCATTGCAATTTACAGCTGTCACTCTGTACATACAGAGGATTAGTGGTTCATCAAAGCACTACCAGGACAGGGCTACTAAAACACTTTTGGTAGTTGGCTAACCATACCAAAAAGCACTGCACAATTTAAAAACATATCTCATGCAGCTTTACGTTTTCAAAGGGTATGGGTTGGGCCACCATCGAGAACGTCATTCGATGACTGGAATGGGAAGGAATGGGAGTGGAATGGGCAACTACCACACCTCCGATTCACTGATAACATTGTTTTCATAATACAAAACATTAGCCAAGTAGCACAAATGTTGGCCGACTTCGACTGTGATTGTTGAAAGGTCAGACTCCAACTGAATCTCACAAAGACGATGTTCATGAAAAATGAACTAGTCCCCGAGGTTCCATTTGCTCTCAATGGAACGAACATCTCTGAATGCAACAGCTATGTGTACCTGGGTCAAGAACTCAACATGGGGAACGACTTGGCGCCAGAACTGCACAGGAGGAAGAGAGCAGTGTGCAACGTCGAAGAAGTGGATAAGAGGACAAAGAACCTCCGGCTCCAGGCACATTCTTTTCGACTCCACTGTTCTTCCTGCACTAACATATGCCTCAGAGACCCTATGAAAACACGATGAGAACGCTATTCAGGTCTCCCAAAGAGGAATCAAAAGAGCTATGCTTGGAGTATCATGTTTCACTCAAGTGAGAGAAGGAATCCGGAGTTCCGACCTCCATCGATGATCAAGAATCAGGAACGCTGTCTCGTTTTCCAAGGCATTGAAACTCAGATGGGCCAGACACGTAACTTGATTCAGAGACGACCACTGGACTAGAGCTATTACCAACTGATTCCACGGGATGTCAAAAGACCGAGTGGCCACCCACCAACGAGATGGCCAGGCTTCTTCGTCAAAACCCTGAATGAATGATTTGAGGCTCTTCCTGTTCCTGGAGCGAGTAGATATCATTGGGCTACACTAGCACAGGACAGGGACAAATGGAGACTTACTGGCACCCACTCAAGCAAATCAAGGATCAACAGGATGACAAGTGATATAAGTGATACAAGTGATGGGTTTTGCGGGGGGGCGGATAGGGGAGGCTGGAGCAACAGCACAGCGGGTAGTTTGTCTTGCATGCGGCCGACCCGGGTTCGGTTCCTCCACCCCTCTTGGAGAACCCAGTAAGCTACCGAAAGTATCTCGCCAGCACAGCAGAGCCTGACAAGCTCCCCCTGGCATATTCGATATGCCAAAAACAGTAACAAGTCTCACAATGGAGACGTTACTGGTGCCCACTCGAGCAAATCGATGAGCAATGGGATGACAGTGATACAGTGATACAGGCGAAATAAAAACTGCTGGCTGAGCTATACTACAGTGGGGACAGCATTTACCTTGCCCATAACCAACCTGAGTTCTACTCCCCAGACCCACATATGCCAGGAGTGATCCCTGAATGCAGAGCCAGATGTAACCACTGAGTAACACTGAGTGTGGCCCCCAAAACAAGACAAAGCAAAACTGTGCTAGAACTGATTGATACATCTTCACCATCTTCATCTTCTTCCTCATCCTGTTGTCCTTCTCGTTTCCTCTTCCTCATTTTCCTTGATTTTTTTTAGCGTTGGCCACTCCCTCTTTTGCCCACATAAGGCTTTCCTTTTGTTCAGTGTGGTGCAGTATCCTTCTCACATTTTCCCTTCAGCCCGGCAGTGTCTGTCATTGGCTGCCTGCACCCCTTGTTGCCTCCCAGTTCCTTTGCAGCATCCCCGATGGACCAGTCGGTCTCCTCTCATTTAAGGGCAATACTCAGAAACAAACAAGAAAAAGGCTGACGAAGCTCTCTTGGGTCTCCTGGGATCCTTGAATTTCCTTTTTGTTTGTTTCCCTTTTTGGAGACATAGGAATTTTCATGTCTCTTTCATAATGGATTTTCTCAGCCCTTGCCATGTCTTCTAATTTTCTTATTTATTTATTTTTTAAAAAAATTTATTGAATCACCATGAGATACAGTTACAAGCTTTCATGTTTGAGTTACAATCGTACAATGCTCAAACATCCGTCCCTTCACTGTGCACATTCCCCACCACCATTCTCCCCCGCCTCCATGGCAGACAATTTCCCCCATATTCTCTCTCTACTTTTGGGCATTATAGTTTGCATTGAAGATACTGAGAGGTTATCATTTTTGGTTCTTTATCTATTTTCAACACACATCTCCCATCCCAACCTATTTCTCTAACCATCATTGACTTAGTGATTCCTTTTCTATCCCAGCTGCCTTCTCCCCCCTGCTCATAAGGCAGGCTTCCAATCATGGAGCAATATTCCTGGACCTTGTGTCTACTGTCCTTGGGTGTCAGTCTCATGTGATGTTATTTTATACTCCACAAATGAGTGCAGTCCTTCTATGTCTGTCCCTTTCTTTCTGACTCATTTCACTTAGCATGATACTCTCCATGTCTATCCACTTACAAGCAAATTTCATGACTTCATCTCTCCTAACATATCTTGTAATTTTTCTTTCTCTTTTGAAGTCATTGTCATCCACCTCTCTGAGCACTTCTTAGGAAATGCTAAAAAGTTGAACAGAAACATAGGGAGCTGCTTCTTGCGCACTTCGGGGCAAGTTTGTACAAAAAATGCACATGATGACATTTTGCTTCTCATCCTCTGTGGATCTCCTTTGCCTGTATTGAATTACTTCTCCACACTGAGGTGGAGTGGCCCAGTGCTCATCCTGTTCTCACCCGCCCTGATGCTGTTTCTCTGGAACTCTGCCCCTCAATCAGTATTCACCATTCTTTATCAAAACCAGCGGAGCAATGTATTAGCGGCACTTTGTTCTACCTTCTGTAGGTAGAGCATATATATGAGAATGAAGCATTCTAATTTTAAACATTTGAATAACATTTCAGAAAACTGACATTGAGCTGGAGCAATAGCACAGGGATAGGGCGTTTGCCTTTCATGCGGCCGACCTGGGTTGGATTCTTCCACCCCTCTCGGAGAGCCCGGCAAGCTAACAAGAGTATTGCACCCGCAAAGCAGAGCCTGGCAAGCTACCCATGGTGTATTGGATATGCCAAAAACAGTAACAATAAGTTTCACAATGAGAAACGTTGCTGGTGCCTGCTCAAACAAAACTGACATTATTATCTCTATTTTGCAGTGGTATTTGTGGATTTTTAGAGGGAATGTATGAGTTTTCTTTTAATCCTGAGTTGATTTTAAAAAAGATATGGCACAATGAGAATATCACATAATAAATTTTTTAAGAAAAAATATCAGCTCTTATCCACTGACTCTTGAAATGAGTGGAATACAGTCATAAAAAATGTAAAATTGGAGGTTATCATGAAACAAAAAAGATAGATAATTATTTTTCTCTTTTTAATTGAATCACTGTGAGATACAGTTGCAAAGCTTTCATGTTTAAATTTCAGTCATACAATGATCAAACACCCATCCCATCACCAGTGCACATTTTCCACCACCAATGTCCCCAGTATCTCCCCCCCACATCCTACCCCTTCCTCTACCTCTATGATAGACACTTTCCCCCATACTCTCTCTCTACTTTTGGGCATTATGGTTTGCAATGCAGAGAATGAGAGGTTATCATGTTTGGTCCTTTATCTACTTTTTTTTTTGCTTGCTACTCTTTTATTTTATTTTATTTTATTTATTTCTTTTATTAATTCACCATGTGGAAAGTTACAAAGCCTTCAGGTTTAAGTCTCAGTTATACAATGCTCAAACACCCGCCCCTTCACCAGTGCACATATTCCACCACCAAGAATCATAATATAACTCCCCCCTTCCCCCACCTCCCCAGCCCCCCACCCCGCGTGGTAAATTTCACTTTACTTTCACTCTACTTTGATTACATTCAATATTTCAATAAAAAAAATTCACTATTATTGATTTGGAGTTTCTCCACATCTACCATCCCAAACGGTCCCTCCAACCATCATTGACTTAGTTATCCCTTCTCTATTCCAGCTGATTTCTCCCCCAGCTCATGAGGCAGGCTACCAACCGTGGAGCAATATTCCTGGGTCTGCCTCTACTGAATGACAGATAATTTAAAGATCATTATGCTCCCATTTCACTAACCTATTGGAAGCACCAATAGAAAAGGTTGGAATTTATTTTTGTAGTTTTCATGCTGATGGAGTTCAGGAGAAGTAATTCCCTCATTAGCTTCAAATGCAGTATTTACTGTGAAGTAATAGAAATTGTTCATATTTCACTAGTTTCTAATATTTGATCATAGAACCAAAATTTATTTATCATTATATTTTAAGATAACTTCATGATAAAGTACATCACAGTTTATATTTATGAAACCATTGTACAAACTCAGTTTTACCATTACCCAGGTATCTTAAAATTAGCAGAAAACATTTTTATTTCAATCAAGAAGCAAGATGTCAAAACTCTATGTCAATTTAGACATGAATTTTGCTAGGTTTCACAAACACATTGAAGATGCCTAATATATTTTTTTATTTTGACTTTTGGCGGTCACACCTGGTGATTATCAGGATTTACACCTGGCTCTGCATGCAGGAATTACTCCTGGTGATGCTCAGGAGCCATATGAGATGTTAGATGTTGAATTCGGGTCATCTGCATGCAAGGCAAACTCCTACCCTCTGTATTATCATTCCACCCAGAAGATACTAATTTATTTTCATATGTTCAAATCTTTATAGCCTGAAATTATGTTTGCTACTTATAGTAACTGGAGTTCATAACTAAAAAAACGACTAAAATATAAAGATCAAACCAGATATGGAAAATATTTTGTTTTTACAGAGTTGGCACACTTTTACTTTAAAATGCAATGATGTCTGAAGTATAAATGGTCAATCACATTGACCCAGAGGTCAGTATTTCCCTGCAACATATCCGTGTATTAGACATAAAGCACAATTGTTAACCACTACACTGCAAAAAGCACTATCATTTTTTACAGGATGTAACCAACTCATTTTGTACTTAGGAGAGAAGCAACAATCTGTCTTAAGAACTGGCTGGTAATCTTAGTCCAGAAGTGTCTCCCAGCTGCCTGAACGTACAAGGTAAAATCACTTCACTTATTTCATTCTGGGGAAAAAATAATAGTAGCGCATTACTTCAGTGAGTACCTCAAATATAACTCTGTTTTTCAGAGTAGGGTAAAGGTTCTCCTGAATTTGAACGACTCACAGGATTTTCATGACCTAGTACAAGAGAAGGTAATTTCCTTGTGAACTGCTAGGAAGATGACGTGGAAGGATTGGCAATTTATTTGAAACTTTAGGGAAAATTCCTTCCTAACAATATCATAGTGATAATTTTAAAAAATAAGATACTCCTAGTAAATTTGTTAAGAAAGTTAGACAAAAGTAAAGTGAGATCTTTAGATCATTTATAAAATTTTGCTGATTTATTCTTCTCGTATACAATGTAGATATATAAGCAAAAGTATTTAAGCTAAAGATTATCTTATTGCACTTTTATAATGAAATAATTTTTTTAAAAAAAGCAATAAATTACTATTGTGATTTCCAAAGCAGATAAAAATCTAACAATTTGTTAGAAAAAAATTATTCTTTGGAGATGAGGATAAATATTAGTGGAAGATAAAAGCACTGAGACTCTCAGAAGTCTTTATTTATTTTATTTTATTTTTGTTTTGGGGGCACACTGCATGGTGGTCAGTGCTTACTCCTGTCTTGGCACTCAGGGATCGCTCCTCATTGAGCTCAGGGGACCATATGGGGTACCAGGGATGAAACTCGGTTCAGCCGATTGCAAACCAAACATGCTGCCCACGGTACTATCACTCCAGCTAATGTCAGCAGTCTTATAAAGAAATTGTGACATCTATGGTTAATTGATTATTCTAAAATAATCCCAAAGGTCTGGAGAGATGGCTCAATGAGTTGGAGCACATGCTGTCTGTGAGAGCGGTTCAGGTTCTTAGCACCACGTGGTTTCCTGAGCACTAGTAGAGGCAACCCCATGTACTAAGCTGAGAATAGTCCCTGACCTGGTGGGATGCCAAAATGAAACAAAACAAGCACAAAATAAATAGCACCCATATTAAACAAAAAATCGGTCCCACAAGAAAGTAAATAAGTATTCTTCAAATTAAAAAAATCAATGGATAATGACCAACATCCTTGAGAGTAACGACATCCTCTGCTGAGGCCTCATGCATTAAAATGTAAAGTTATGTATTAGAAAGAAAATACATAAAATGGATGACTTTTTTATACAATTTCTCTTTTAAAAAAACATTAAGGCATCGTGATTTACAAAATTATTCATGACTGAGTTTCAGTCATACAAAGTCAACACCAATCCCATTATCAGTACCAACTTCCTTCCACCAATGTTCCCCGTTTCCCTCCTACCCGCCATTTTCCCTCCACCTTTGTCACAGTTTCCCCTCTCTGTCCTACCCACCCCCTCATCCCTCCCTTCTGGTCTGCTTTCTACTGAAATCAGTTCTCAGTTTCTGTTGCTTTTGGACATTTGTTTTTCTCCTACTACGTTTCTTTATATCCCATCTCTAAGAGAGATCATTCTATGTCCTTATCCTTCTGACTAACTTCACTCAGCCTGATAAGCTCCAGATCAATCTAAATAGCAGTAAATCATATGATTTCATCTTTCCTTAGCAGTCTATTATGGCTTATATACACCAGAGTTTAAAATAAATATTTTTAAGCCCATCAACTTAGTTGAACTTAGCCTATAACCGAAAGGTGAAAAATTAACCAACTAAATCCTGTGTTTCTAGTGATCCGAGTTTACACACTAAAAATAGACAAAGTTTTGTGTAAAAATACAAACAGCAATGCCTACCAATAACCACCACAAAATCCTGCGACTGACTTCCTTGAAAAGTTTTTAAAATATAGATAAGACCAGAGGACAATGTAACACATACTTTCTAGGGAACACACAAGAGTATCAAAGGTTAATATTGTATAAATTTTGTTGCAAGGTGCCAAAGAAATAGAGCAACAACTGAATGCATGCAGGAAGTCAGTGTTCAATCTCCAACATGGCATGGTCACCCAAGTGTCCCAAAGCTCACAGAGCTTGGAGTAGCATCTAAGTACCACCAGGAATGATCTCACACACCAAAATAAATGAACGTTTGTTTCAAATGTTTTTGTATACCTATATAAGAATGGCTCACCTTGCAGCCTGACAGGGCGAATGCTACCCATGTCTCAGATACACATAGAGGTCTTGTAGTACCTTGTCCTGTGTTCTACCACTGAGCCACATCCCTGGCTAATGACTCTGTGTGCGTTAGCATTTGAAACGTCTCCAGAAACACTAACTTATTTTGTTTTAGGCTTTAGTTAGTGACCAGCAGTTTATTAAAAGCAAAAACAAAACCCATCTTCCTGTAAATTGCACCAGGGTTCCCTTGAAACTAAAAGATCTCATAAGTACCTCAGTAATACAGAATTGAATATTAGAATGATTGTGCAAATAAATAAAAAGGGGGAAGTTTCCACACCTCCCAGGGTACTCTGCATCCTCCTCCACTTGTTGAGCTACATGCTTTCAAGTCCATTTGATGCTTGTTTGTAGTGCTTTAGGTGAATTTATTTGGTATCCAGAAAAAAAAATGATTGATTTGCTTATTCATCCTAAAATGTTCTAAAATAGAACTCTTCTTTAATTAAAAAAAATCACCTACTGTCACTACAATGAGAAGGAGAGCAGAGAACAAGCTACCACCAACAGAACATCCTTTGTAACTCTGCCTCTGCTGTTGTTCTAAGATCTGAGCCACATTCCTCACACTGGACCCAAAAAGTAAACGCTCTCCTCGCCACCTCTCAATAAGAACAAGGAAAGTCCTTCCTGATGCCTGGCTTCTGCTAACACTTTAGTCACAGGCAAATATGTTCAAAAATAAACTTATTACCATAAAGAGCAAAAATAGCCAATACAGATCCTTTATAAGTGTATCTTGACTGAGCGTAAATCCTTGTTGGATCTAATGGCTAGGAGACTAGTTTTATGTTCCATTATCCTTCTTGTTCTGGAAGACATACTAAAGGGAAGGAAGAGTGGAAGGTCAGTGTCAGTCCTCCAAATCCATCTCTGTCTTTCTCGTTATTTAGAATCAGTCTCCCAATGCTTAAGTTTACAAATAAGAATGTTAATACCAATACCAGAGTGACAGTTAAAATGATCCAATTTAGCATGCAAATATGTCTTCCCATCTGTATATGGCTATAAATAGCTTATTTATAGTTTCACTTCACTCACTCCCAGGCTATACTTAGCTGGATAGAATTCTGGATTGACCAGGACTTAAGGTCAGAACATTAAAACTGGTGTACCACAAAATAATAATAATAATAATAATAATAATAATAAGGCTGGAGCGATAGCACAGTGGGTAAGGCGTTTCCCTTGAACATCGACAGGAGTAATTCCTGAGTGCAGAGCCAGGAATAACACCTATGCACTGCTGGGTGTGACACAAAAAGCAAAAAAAAATTTTAAAAACCCAAAAACCTGGTGTACCACTAGTTTGGAGCCATGTTTACAGCTGCTGAGAAATTTACTATCTACTATCTATCTACTATCAGTCGAACTTCAGATTCTTTATAAAGTATTTGGTTTTTCTCTGATAAACCAACTTGTTCTCTTCTTGTTTGGTAGTCTGCATTTTTGTGATGGTGTTTCCAAATATAATTTCTTCTTTCCTGTTAGATATTCATGTACTCCTTTACCCTGGAAATGTTCTCAGTTCTAGAAAACACTGTTATTATATCTTTCAATACCACTAGCCTATTCTCTCCATTTCTTCCAGAATGAAGGTAAATTGGGGGGACCACACTCAACAATGTTCAGGGGCTACTCCCAGAATAGTGCACATGGGTTGCTCCCAGCCTGTGCTCAGGTATACCGGTAGTGAGGGGGATGAAATCTGAGCTCCTGTACTGAAAGCAAGTGCTCCAGCCCTTTGAACTATTACCCTGCCCCTTTTCCATTAATTTTATCAGCACATGTTTCTGGGATCTATCTTTTTTTCTGCTTGCTTATCTTAGCATCCTTTCAACTTCTTCATATTTTATATCTCTGTGCTTCATTTTTATGGGTTTATTTTTATAAAACCAATATTTCAATGAACTATTTTTCAATTCAATAACAATTCTGTTGGGGCAGGGCATACATGCTTTCCATGTGTGAGTCCCAGGTTTATCTCTGACATCACATGTTTCCCTAATTGAGAATTGAGTCCCCCCAAAACAAAGAACAAGAAATAATAATTACAACTGTTTACTCTTTTCAGTGTGTTTTTATAATTTAAATTTCTATAAATTTCACTATTTTTAAAGTTTCTTTTAGTATTAGTTTCCAAAGTTGCGCATTTTTATGCAGTGTTTAGTTACGGCTTCTATGGCCATGTAGATATGTTTGTGTCTACACAGTCTATATTCTGACTCATGTCCAACTCACTTATTTCTCCTTCGGAAAAGTGCTTAATTTCCAAAGTAACACGATGTTCCCTGGGCTGCAGAGGAATTTCTACAGAACAGTTTAGAATTTTCTTCTCTATAACCCTATGGGTTTTACAAATTGAGAACCAAATTTCATTTTCCATTACAATAACTTAGGTAACTTGGTTAGCCAATAGTCTTAAAGTTTATGTGACTGAAGCGCAGTGTTACTACACACCACCCAAGTGACTCAGACCCTCCACCACTGTCTTTATGTCATCGGTTTTCTGATCTTCATTCCCCCACACCAGTCTTTCCTGCACTGTTAATAAATTTTGTAACCCTGGGTCAAGGGTTTATCATGGTTCAATACTATTTAGTCCCCTATTTTGTCTCTGAATAGTCCACAGGTGAGTGAGAGCCTCAGGTTTTGTCTTTCTCCCCAGGCTTACTTTGCTTAACATCATACTTTCGAATTCATACAATTCTCTGCAACATGAATGCAATTGCAGGGAATCATGTTACAGGCCAACTCTGTAGCTCTTCACCTCGGTCCCTGAGTCAGGTATGAGAGAGCTTCACCCAGGGCAGACATTGAACCTATGTCTCTTTTCCTTGATAGGCCCTTACTTTACTTATTTATTGACTTTATATGGAACTCTAGTATATACCTAGGGCACTTTTAGTTCTTGCTGTTATTATATTTTAATTTTATTTTTTACAGATTGAAACTTGAGAATTCCTCTACCTGTTCATTGTGTAACAACACAATATACCCCCCCCCAAATATCCCAACAATGACTTGAATTCTTGGAAAGTACATAAAAAAAAAACAAAAAGAAGAAGAAAAAGATAATGCCAGAATTCTGCTGGTTGCATAATTGTCAGAATGAAATATTTTCTTTAGCTGATTTTAACTTGTCAACTTGTCAATAGAAGGGAAGTTATGGTAGTATTCTAGGAATATTCTAACAAATGGGGTTTAGTTTACTTTATGTAATACCAAATAGTTTGCAATTAAAATAAAATGTTTATGAAAACTATGGTTTTTTATATCCCCTTAACATTAAAAAATAGATCATAGGTCATTTTAAAAGGCAACAGTATGTCCTGATTGAAAAGGAAATTTCAGGATTTTTTTCTTAAAAATTTATTTTGTATCAAGCTTAAGCTTTGAAGCAACTTCTTCATTTGGGAAAAACACAGTAGAACTTAAAAATGGGCCACTTTCAGATATTTGAAAATAAGAATATGTATTCTATTTGAACATTTGAGTATATGTCTCAGTCTCCCTATAACAATAGTGCTTGATTAGAAGTTTTTTATACTAAATGGGTTTAACTCTACTGTGAGACTTTATCTAAATGTTATATTCCAGAAATTCTTATGTGATTGGACAGGAAGAGCCTAGCACATACCAATCAGAATTTGAGTCCCTTACTAAATTATTGATTAAAAGTAGACTTCAAACTTTTCAAACTTCAAGAAAATAGGTTAGGTGCAATTATAATTAGCATATTTGAATCAGAAAGAATTCAGAGAGAAATGAAAACTTTGAAAACTTTTCCATCTTAAACTCTACTCTAGAGCTTGGGTTGATTGTATGGTCTCATAATCGTATGTCACCTACCTTCGAGGAAAACAACAGAAATAGAAAGTAAATCAATAAACACATAAAAAACACTAGGAATAGCAAATAACTACAAGATCAAACAGGCAATAAGTGGAGCAAAGATAGGGGACAGTAAAAGGCTGCTTAAGTTGGAAAAATAGAGAAAGATTTTCTAATGAGTGTAGTTGTGCTGGGCTCTGTCAAGAAAAAAACCAGCAGTAAGAAAAACTGATAAACTTTCCCTCTCAAGCTAAGGAAACAAGAGTTCATATCCAAGCTCCAAAGGGGAAAGAGCGGATAACATCCCCATGGGGAGGATGTGAGCTAAGGAAAAGCTCCTTGCAGGTGATGGTTGAATAGGTAATTGCAACAAAACCATGCAGGGCCTTGGACAGGTCAGTAAGCACTGTGAGCTTGATTTAAAACAGAAGTCACCTGCGGATATCAGGTAGAGGGTTCTTTGATTTTATATGTGTGTGTATGTGTGTGTGGGCTGGAGTGATAGCACAGTGGTAGGGCGTTTGCCTTCCACACGACCTACCGGGGTTTAATTCCTCTGCCCCTCTCAGAGAGCCTGACAAGCTATTGAGAGTATCTCACCCACATGGCAGAGCCTGGCAAGCTACCCGTGGCATATTCGATATGCCAAAAACAGTTAACAACAAGTCTCACAATGGAGACATTACTGGTGTCCTCTTGAACAAATCGATGAACAACGGGGTGACAGTGACAGTGTATGTGTGTGTGTGCATGTGTATGTGTGATCCCAATACAAATCACAATTGTAACAATATTCTTTTCATTCTTGTCACAGAATTTATTATAATATGTGTTTATTCATAAGTTTGGAGATTTTTAATCAAATCTTGATTTGATTAAATGTCCCCAAGCTCCATGAGAGTAGGAAAATATCTCTTGTTTATCATCGAAACTTACCCAGTATTACCACAGACTTACTTGACACTTAGTGTATGCTGGCTGAATGAATGGCTGAATATGAAAAGTAAATTTCCATTTTTTAAGGTCACACTATGCTGAAGTCATCCCCCTCATGGAATAACTGAGATGGTCACACCGATAAACGAATTCCAGGTACCATCCCTGATTTCTAAGCATGACTATAACTGCTAAGCCCAGAAAAGAAACATTTTGATGTACTTTTCAATATTTAAAACCTGTGCACTTTTTTTTCAAATAAAACAGAGAACCTAAAGAATAATAATAAAAACAATGTTCCTGGCACAGACAAAAAATAAAACAGAATCAAGAACTCCACTGGTAGGATTTTAATAGCGATTGTTTCATAGGGTAGGAGCTCTGTAATGGTTTCTGTGGTGAGCTACCGTCCAGTGAATGGTGCAGGCTAAAACTGCATTTGGAAATCAAAGGACTGAAAGGATTTTAGGGCCATTTCCGTTAAGTAATTCTACCCTAGATAGAACCATTACAGCGTAAAGCTTTGAAACAATGAACCCACAGGGGTTATAGTCAAGGTGAGAATCTTTCTGCTTTAAAGATATGCAGAATAATTTCAGCAAGATCAAACTTGTCTGCTTTGAACATGAATATGAGACTGACCATTTTCCTGATCACTGCCTGCCTCTCCCCTCAAATGGAGACATGCTGATTTCATTCAGACCCCCAATTATATCCGTGTGTCTGAGCATTTCAGTATTAGGATAAGAGCTACCAACTCTCATTTGAATTTCCCAGGGTTGACCACTAAAAACATACAATAGGTGCCTCATACGAATGTGAACATAAGTATTTCTTTCTTGTGATTTCAGGGAAACAGAAATAATTTTTATCATCAATAATATATATCCTTTCATCCAAATGTTCTTAGAATTTGATTCTAGTCTAGAATAAAGAAAACTTCAGCAGAAGAGATAATATACTTTCATATACACAGTCTCAGTAAGATGCAAAAAAGCACCTGACACAGCGATGTAAGGCCTTCTGTGGAAGGTGGAATAGAACATACTGGGTCACCAAAAGAGTAAAGAGCATTTGTCTAGAGTGATGGAGAGATTAAAGGTAGGAGTGATGGACTCTTAGTTCCCTGAAACCAACTCTTCTAAGAAGTTCCATTTCTCCCTAAAAATTGCAATGTGACAACTCATTATTTACAAGAAAATAAAAATATAAATGCAAAGAAAAGATATCATGGAGAGATTACTGGCATCTTTTATTATCTTTGTGTTTATTGAAAGGAAACCTTGAAACAAAATTTTGAAAAGGAGTCTATCTTTTGACATCTGTCACCTTTCTCCTTAATTCAACTTTTCAGAAAATAGTTTGCCTATTCGTTAATTGGTCAAATAGTTATTTACTAGAAACCGAATAGTGATTTTTACATAGAGAATACAAAGATAATTAAGACCAAGTTCTTGCTCTTAAGTCATTTTTTTATTTATGGAGTGACTGGAGGTAAATTAGTAATTGCAGTATAATCTAGTTCCTCCATGACAGAAAATATTGATGTTTTAATTCTCAATTGCCAATGTCTAATATCCTGCCAGGCCTATAATCTGTCACTGTCACGGTCACTGTCATCCTGATGCTCATCGATTTGCTTGAGCAGGCACCAGTAATGTCTCCATAGTGAGACTTGTTACTGTTTTTGGCATATAGAATACGCCATGGGTAGCTTGCCAGGCTCTGCTGTGTGGGCAAGATACTCTCAGTAGCTTGCTGGGCTCTCTGAGAGGGGTGGAGGAATCAAACCTGGGTCAGCCGTGTGCAGGGTCAACGCCCTACCCATTGCATTATCGCTCCAGCCAAGGCATACAATCTATTTTCAATAAACATGCTGGATATTGAATGAATGCATTTGATATAATGAAAACAAATTAAAAGTGTGCAAGAACATGAATAGCCACATACTAAAGATGGTATTTATTGCTTAAGACTATAGTATTAGTAGGAAGTTGCCAGGGAGTCAGGCTACAGTTAGAAAGAGGGACTTCTAGGCAGAGCAGAGTATGCAAGCGTATGAGAGAATAGAATGTATTCAGAACAATTAGTAACTTAAAAGTAATGATGCATTAAATTCAAAACAGTGGCAATAGATGAAAATTATAAAAAGAAGCTATGCTGGCCATATGACTTATTTTTAAGACTTGAAATTAAATCTGTACATGACAGAAATAAAAAACAGATCAAGAACTATACATAGTAGCTAAGATATACAAAACATGGTAGATGAAATAGAAGGATAAGTGACTAAGAAGTTAATCTATACTTAAAGCAGTTCAAGCCATCAAAATAGCTCATGTGTGATGAATCATTAAGTTTTAGACTAGGTTAATGTTGATAGTACTAAAGATGAAAAGAACACAATCTTTTTTAGGTCAAAAGATTTGGAAATTTGATCTACAGGCAAAGAGCATAAAAAGAAATCTTGGATTTGCAAATATCCTTTCTCCACTGCCATGGGATCCTTACCATCCATTGTCCCTCCCTTTGGGTCACCTCCAAGCTCTCTCCATCAAAGTGTAGAGCTTGCATTCATTGAATATTCTCTCTTCCCTTGATTTCTTTATTTACCACATATAAGTGAGATCATCTGGCTTTTGCTTATTGTTCCTTTTAACCTACTCTGTTTGTATTCTTTGTTGATACCTTTTATACCTATCCATGTTGTAGCAAAAAGCAATGTACCATCTTTTCTTATACTTGAGTACAATTTTACATATATATGCTTACATATATGAACTTCTTTACTCATCTGTTAACAGACGCTTGAATCATTTCGTGTTCTTGGCTATTATAAAGTGTTGTGATGAACAAAGATGTGCACATATCTTTTTGCATTTATGGTTTTATATTCTTGTGCTAGATATCTAGGAGTAGAACTTCTGGATGATATTTGTAATTTCTAAAAACATGCATTACTGTTTTCCATAGAGGCTGAACTAGGTTGCATCCCCATAAAGAGAATTAGAATTACTTTTTCTCTACATCCCTGCCAACATTTGTGTTGGGACTTGACTTCCAGTAATAACATTTATACATATACTTATATATACATATATGTGTGTACATATATGTGTTGTTAAATTTAACAATGTTTTCTATCATAAGTTTATTTGGCATAATGTTTAAATATGATCTTTATAATTGTCCTCAATTTGCTCCTCTACAAATAAACAATTGGTATATAAGTAAAGATATATATCAGAATCTCCCAAGAAACTTATTTTTTCTGTCTCGGTTTATTTTATTATTTCAAAATACGCATTTCCATCTACCCCAATTGATTTATCTGAAAGTTAGATCTAGGGTCTAAATGAGGTCTTAAAATTTTTATCTTGATATTTTAACCCTTTAAGAAACTATAAGACTAATACAAATAAACTGAGTATGCTTTATTTATTCAGAGTTCTGGCTTTTTAATTCTGAAGCACGATAACCCAGGAAGTTAATGACTCCTCAATCTTCAACTAGGGCAGATATCAAATGGAAGATGTCTTTGCTTCATTCACAACACTGCAACACTCAAAGCCGTCCTCACTCAACTGAATCCCCCTCCAAGCTGGCTCCTTCTTCGGCTAAAAAAGAAAGAATGCTGTCATGAAGCCAGTGCTGAGAGTGGTGGAACTTTCTTCCTTTCCCTATGGGCCACTCCAATGGACCTTCAAGATGGCCCTCCAGTATTCTCTCTAAACATCATGACCAGCAGCAGACCAAGCAGGCAAGAGAATTCGGCAACAGCTGTGCAGCTTGTCGTGATTCTGCCTAGGAAGCAATGGAACTCTATATCTGCCATAGATATGACCACCCGAATTTGGAGGAGTAAAATAGACCCCTTAGTAAAATAACTACAGGTTTAGAGATATCAGCATTTTTGTTATTGCTATTTTCAGGGGAAGGTTTGGACCGCACCTGGCTGTGCTCAGGGTACACTCCTAGCTGTGTGCTCAAGGATCACTCCTGCAGTGCTGAGGACTCTTTGCGGTGCCACGGATCAAACCCAGGTCAGCAGTGTGCAAGGCAAGTGCCTTATCCACTGTACTTTCTTTCTGGCCCCACCAGAGACTTATTTATATCTGTTTCGTAAAAATAAGGGCTTTGTTTTATATAACCACACTACAATTACCCAAATCCAGAAATGTTATATTAACATGTGACTGCCATCTCATCGGTGGTCTAAATATAAACTTGTCAGTTGTTCCTTCCCACTTCTATCAAATCAAAAAAGGGTGGATCAGGCGCACATAATTCTTTAATCTACAAAGTTTTGCACTTAGTACAACATGTAAATATTTAAAGATCGACAGGCCCGCTTTAGGTCCCAGCTTTGCTCTTATTTATATGATTTAAGGCATCTCCCTTGGCAAATTACTTTAGTTATTTTGTGCCTCAGTTTCCTCATTCATGAAAATGAAAAAAAAATTGTTTACACCATAGAATGGAGAAGAATATATATGTGTATGAAGCCCACTTTTCAGGAAATGGTATTTTTGTCCTCTTTCACTTCTTAAAATTTCTAGCCAAGGCACCTGCCAGTTTGTTCAAAGGACTGACTATAGTTTTCACATGCAAATGACCCTGGGCTCAGTCCTCAATGCTGCATAGTCATCTGAGCACCCCTGGCACCAATCCCCAAGCACAGAGATAGGGCAAGCTACCATGGCTCAATCCCCTACATTACCTGGCACTCCCAGGCGCGCGCATGCACACACACACACACAACACACACACACACACACACACACACACACACACAATTACCAGCTGAACAATCATATAGGAATCTTGCCTGATGGTGGCAATTTCAACATCACTCAGTTCCATCGCCACTCAAAGAAATGCCTGGTGGAGAAATTCATCAGAAATCTGTTCCTGTTTTCACAGGTGACACTTATTTGGGGTAGATTATTTGGAGTTCAGTTTACAGATTCAGTCCCACGTGAGTAATTAGCTTTTCTTCTCTTCTTGACTCTCCATCCTGTCTCGAAAGCCTGTACCTGGGAGGGTGGACGGGTGGACAGGGCAAGAAGGATTGAAGCAATGATGATGAGGCACTTATGCCTGCTGTCTCTTCTTTGATACAGGTGAGTAGGCACCATTCTCCAAAAGGGAAACATGGTTTTTCGTGGTGGTATTGATAAGTGCTAAAAAGGAACAGCAAGTAGTGCTTCTATCAATGGATCTTTCATGATTATTTTAATGTAAGAAAGAGAGATAGAGAGAGATCTCAGACCTTTGTTTCCTTAAAAACAAAGAGTATTAAATGCTCAGGGGTCACTTTTGGTGATTCTGAGGGACCACAGAGAGCCAAGGACTCAAGCAGGGCCTGCATACAAGTCCTTTGAATTATCTTCCTAGAAACCTCTGTCTGCTTTGGTTTTTAACTGTTAAATGTGCCCCAAGAAGCCCACTAATACCGACTCTGTTTAATCAGAGCTCATTAGAATTCTACAGTTTGCTCTGCCAGAAATGTTATTCATAGTAACTTTATTATGTTTTGCAGTCTTGTAGCGTTCCCTATCCCTGGACGAAAACTTCATTAAATAACTCTCTTTTAAATTATCTAAATATT
The DNA here is from genome assembly GCF_027595985.1 of Sorex araneus. Taxonomy (NCBI): domain Eukaryota; kingdom Metazoa; phylum Chordata; class Mammalia; order Eulipotyphla; family Soricidae; genus Sorex; species Sorex araneus. Next base: position 54,614,023 of record NC_073308.1, on the reverse strand, counting down.
TTAGTTAAAATGTCCCTAAGCAACTTGGCTCATTTTATCATGACCCAGTAGACTTTTTAATTCCTTTAATCTAGTATTTATTTTTACTTTATTGGGAGTTTTAGAAACTAGCAAATAAATCCTACCACATTGCTTTAGGCTGGTTCTATGAGTCTATTCACATACATGTGTGTTTAAATTTCACAGTATATAATAGGAACTCCAACTCAATTTCAGACTTGATTTTTGGGAGGTATAGAGGAAGCCCTGGAATGAATCCAACACCATTTGTTTTCATACAGGACAGCACAGGAGAATGTGATTGGACCAATTGTAGTATCAGTAGCAGATCCAGCCTGGAACAATGTGTAATAGCAGCTGAACTAAGGAAGTCAAATCAATCCTTTCACCTAAATATGTGTGTCGACTTTGATGGCACATATACTGTTGTCAATGCTGGTCCAGTCTAATAGTCTGAGATCTTTGTGCTCTGCCCAATTTCACAAAATCATTAAATTGTGTAGAGAACTAGAACTCAAGAGATTTAAACTTTCTCAAAACGAACAACAAAACCAACATAGAGAAAGATTATTGATGACTTCTTGCTAATTTGTTTTCATTCTGCCTTAATATGTCTTAAATCTGTAATTCTGCCTTGGCTCTGAAGACAGTGCTGCTAAATAACATAAACCATTTACTTCTTTCCATAGAGAAGCCCGTCAGGACAGTGTATGGAATCCTTGGAGAGACTTTTGTGACTGCCCATGCCCAGTGTCTGCTACCTCCTTACTGAGTCAGGTTGCACACTTCAGAACTTGTACTACATAACAGTTTCTGCAGAAATGGTAAAATTTTAGAATCATATTTGCATATTGTGTACATAAAGATGAAAATTGGCATATAATTATAAAAAATAGGTTATTTCACTCTTTTGAAAGTATTTTCACTAACCAATGCAAAATTAAGTAACAATAGATAATTTGCTAAGTAAAGTACAGTGCCATGATTCTCTTTTAAAAATAAACACTTTTTAAAAAAGCAAATTTTTAAAAGTGTTTATTTATTTTTGTTTGTTTTTTTATAATGTAGGAACATTGCTATTTATTCAGCCATTGATTAAGCTGATTGAATTGGGCATGAACTCCACATTACTTTTCTTTTAATTTTTTAATTTTATAAGTTATTTTATGATGTTTGATTACATTCAATATTCAAACACCAATCCCACCACCATTACACCTTCCCACCACCAAATTCAGGATGCTTCCATTCCAAACCCCAATCCCTGTCCCAAAATGTAGGATTACATAGCCTCAGGTAGTTTAAGTTTATTGGGTTACTCCCTTTAGAGTGCTCCCATTCCTCTGTGTTTATCTGTAGCTTCTTTCTTAGTGTTCTGTTGACTTGTAAACAGTGTTTTTCTCTTCTCCTTGAGTCCTTTGCATAGTTTATTCAGAGCACTGTGCTTTTTGTATGGACACAGGAAGACTTAGCAAATGCTATGCTTTGGTAACCTGGGAGTCATTTGACTTTACATGATATTTTCCTCCTGGGCATCTTTTCTCTCCACCTAAGCCTCAGCTGCCCTTACTTCCTAGCACCCCCAAAAGCAGGGTCCCAACAAGGGATGAGATGGACCCAGGGCAAGCGGTGAGTTGTGTGAATTGTGTGCTACCCTGGCATCGAGATGGGCCTGGCCTAACTGTAAGTTAAGAGCTTGGTCATGGACAAATGTTGTCATGATCCAAACAGTGATAACTAGATTTGGACCCTGCTAGGGTGAGGAATGATTAATCTGGCCTGAGTGCTGTAGTCTGAGTCTGTGGCAAGATGTGGCCAGGAGAGCTGCCTTGCAAGCCTCAATGTATCTCTTGCTATGTCCATACAAAAATAACTAGTATTAAGATGTTAATGAGTGTTTGGACTAAGGAAAGGAGAAAAACACCTTAAGAGTCAGGAAGGGCTTTGGAATGCCCAGCCCTCAGGAAGGGCTTTCTTATGAAGATTTTGCTACCTGGTTGTGTGTAGCCTAGGGACGAGGGGGAGAGAGAAAGAGGGAGGAGAGAGACAAGAGAAGGGAGAGAGGCTGCAGTAGATCCAGAGAGAGGACTGAACTAGAAGTGCGAGAGATGGGAAAGAAGGAAGATTGAATAAATGGTAACTAATTAGCAACCAGCTTGGTCCTCATTCTTCCTTCGCCTGTCCTTAGCCAATGGCCGTCCTGATCCAGCCCATACACAGCGGTTCCAGAGCACCAAACGCGCTCAGTGAGACAGAGCCACCCGGAGAGCCGGCGAGTGCACACGCCCATCGGCAAGCTTTAGTTTTTTATACCAAAACACAAACAAAACAATATATTTTGTATTGTCGGTTATGAAGAACTCATGAACATGTTTACAAAAAAGTGTTCATATAGGAAACAGTGTGAATATTGTTCTATTTTGGCAGGAGTCATTAGGACATTCTACAGGATATCACTAATATGTGAAGGTTTGGGTGATGTGCGCTTTGGTATATATCTCTGAAAATATGTATATATGCATATATATATTTCCCTCTATGATTTGTTGCCTACTATCTGAACCCCATCAAATGGTGTGTGGTAATTATGGAAAATGGGTAGTGAGTGTTTTATGATGTATCCAGGAATATGTTTACTCATATGTGAAGCTCGGCCTGAGCTCCTGGGGAGTGGCCTTGAGTGTGGCAGCAGTTGGATTGTGGAGGTTTTTGGCTGCCGGAGCTGGGTCCCTTGGTGGGGGAGGGCTCTCACCCACCCCAATCTGGGGCGCCTCGTGTGAAACAGCCTGGCTCGGAGCCTGGTGGCATGGTCATGGGGGCCTCATGTTATGCTCACTTTTGGGAGAAGCAGCCATGTGATTTGGACAGTGGCCATTTACATCCATGTTAATTTAATCACACAGGAGCTGTTTAATCCCTAAAACAAAATATTGGCATTTTGATGAAGCCAAGGTACCAATTGTAGCTGTGCATTAAAATATTCAGAATTATCTGAAGTTGCTTTTTCTCATAAAAAAGCAAACAAAGAAGAAGAGTTACATCCACATTACATCTGTAAACCGTAATTATCAGATTCTATAAAACTGTAAGCCTATAAAACTTTTATATTAACAAGAAATGAGTTGATTTTGTGTGCAAATCTAAACTGCAAGAAGTATGTTGATATTCAGATTTCCCCCTGGTGAAAAGGCAATTTGTTTAAAACATTGTATCTTAATAATTTTTAGGTGAAGGCTGGAGAGATAGTCGAGAGGTTAAGACTCTTCCTTGTATACTTTCCACAATGGTTAGGTTCTCAGCAGCACATGTGTGGCCCTGACCAGTGCTAGATTCCTGAGCACAGAGCCTAGAGTCAGCCTGAGCGCCACCAATTGTGGCCCTCCTATCACCTACCCTCAAAAAATATTTGGTAGGTAAGACAAAGAAGTGACGAGTCAATCGCATCTCCTTTCCAGAGAAATCTCCCAAATCTATAGTTTTCAGCTGTGCACTTGTGGCAGAATCCCAGCTTGCTAGGATGGTGACCTGACTCTCTTGACCCAAAGCAAGCGGGCCCCATGTTAATGATATTTATCTTGTTTTTTTAAATTAATATGATTGCTAAATACTTATTAATATTATTAGTGCTGATTTTCTCTGATGTTTTTCATTTAATATCTGTTATTTCTTAATATATTTCCTTTCTTTTAAATCCTTTGAGTTCAATTTACTGTTTTTTTCTACTTTTTAGGAAAGTATATAACATAATTTTAGGCTCTCTTTTTTCCTAAAAGATGCATCAAACACTAGAATTTTTGCTCTTATTACTTTACTTAAATCACTTACTTTAGTTGAATCCCACAAGCTTCCTGTAATATTTTATTTTTTGTTTTTAAATATTTTGCTGACTTTTTTCCCCCCACAAGATTCAATGTTCTGGGTTTCTGTACTAAATTACAAGGATATTTTCACAACATCTGGAGCTCTTAATGGCCTGTAACTGAAGAAGAATGTTTTCAAATTTCCTGTAGAAAAATAAAATCCATTTGTATGGCATCAGTCTTGACTTCCAAATGGGACAATACCTCAATAAAAAGGAATAGTGAACACATGTTTAGCTTAAATCTGAAAAATACACAGAAGGAGCATCTGCAACAGCTCAAACTGCATTGCCATTGAAAATCTGGAAACTGTCCACGTCAGATCTTCCAGGAATACTGGCCAGTAAAGCTGTGCTGAAATTTGCTGCTACCACATAGAACCATTCCTTTGGTTGATAACATCACTCTTGGAAACGACCAATAGGAGCTTTCTAGCTTTCCAAGAACTATCCTTTCTGCTGGTTACAGACCCCAGGGATGAACACCCCTTTCACAGAGGCTCTTGAAGCTAACCTGCTTACCACTGTTTGGTATAATACACACTCGACCCTCTGAGGACATCCGGCTAAGTAACAACAGTGCTCACTGCTGACCTGAGGTGGTGGGTGTACCATCCTGGCACATTCTATGTGTGCCTAGCATCTCCTTCAGTGAGCACTTGCAAGCAGTCCTCTTCCACTTATTTCCAAAGAGACCCTGATAAATTGAAGAGGAGAAAATGGTCTCTGTTGAAAAGGCTGTAGCCAAGGAGGATGTAAGGATGAATGACACTTGCATGGAAACTTGCTGATGCTCAGCCCAAGGTCCCAGGCTGGTGTAGAGATGAACAGATGCTTTTTTGATTCTGTTACTCAAAGGCAACAGCAACTGACAAGTGGACTTTTATAGGAAGTCTTTTATAGGAAGTCACTGTAGTGGGGATGGAGGGCGAGGAGGCAGAAGGACACGGGGACATGGTGGAGAACAGCTGACACTCTGGTGGAGGGTGTGGTGTTGGAATGTTTTGTGCCTAAATCCCTGCCATTATCAATACTATAGATCATGATGTATAACTTTTTTTTTTTAAAGGGGAGCGGGCCAGTAGTAGAGCAAAGAGACAGGCAGCTTGTCTTGCACGCAGCTAACTGGGGTTAGATACCCTACACTCGTGTTGTCCCTGATCTTTTCCTGGAGTGATCCCTGAACACTGCTGGGTGTGCCCCAAAACAAAGCAACAGAAAAAGATGAACAGAGGGCCTCGGGCTTTTCAAAACTTCCTCACCAAAATATGGAAGCCCACTGCCAGCCACTAAGTCCGTACCACAGTTGTGAGGCAGGACAACCACTGGCGGTCTTAAAGGATTCTTTGACAGGCTCTTAGAAATGGAGAGCTTAAAAACAGGGAAAGAAAGAAATGGAAAGAGAGTACAGTGGGTAGGCAGACCCAGCTCCCCACCACAGCCAGAATTGCTCCCCCAGCATAGAACTTACAGGAAGCCCTGAACACCTCTCTGTGTGGCCCAAAAAACAAAAACAAAAGAAAAAAGAAAATATAGGGAATGGTAGGGAAAGTTTGTAAAGAAAAACTTTTTTTTTTTTTGCTTTTTGGGTCACACCCAGTGATGCTCAGGGGTTACTCCTGGTTCTGCACTCCGGAATTATTCCTGGTGGTGCTGGGGGACCATATGGGATGCCAGGGTTCGAACCCCGGTTGTTGGTATGCAAGGCAAATGCCCTACCCACCGTACTACTGCTTTGGCCTGAAAAATTACATTTTTATTTTTTAATTATTTAAAGCTTTTCTCTTATGTAAATTACTTATTAAAAACAATTTTATTGTCATCAAAGAGCATGCTTTAACATAGGAAATGTTGTGATTTTCATTCCAGTGTATTTATATATATGTACATATTACTTGTATATTTTTGTTAAGCATATGCTATGAACTTGAATGTATCACTGTATCACTGTTGTCCTATTGCTCATTGATTTGCTCAAGTGGGCGCCAGTAACATCACGTCTTCATTTGTCCCTGCACATTCAGAGTCAGGGGGATGAGGCCCATTATTGTTACTGTTTTTGGCATATCTAATACACCTGGGGTAGTTTGCCAGGCTCTGCTGGGCAAGATTCTGCATTGCTCTCTTCTGGGAGCTTTTTTTATAGTCTCTGGATCCTGGTCTTTGATGGGATTACATGACTTGGGGGAGTGCAGGAGGAGCAGTTTGTGGGTGTGACTGCCAAACTACTGGAAAATGGGGGATCTGGGTGGAGAAGGCCCAGTCCCAATCCGAGCAGACTTGGAGATCTCAGCCACAGGTCCCACATACCTGGGTTCCTCTGCCAGTTTCTTCATAGGTGAGGCTCCTCCGAGTGTGTGGAGAGTGGCCTTGAGCATGGTTGTGCTGGATTCTGGAGGTTTTTGGCTGCCGGGGCTCTTCTTGGGGTGGGGAGGAAACTCAATCCACCCCCCTCTGAGGGGGCCTAGTGAAAACAGCCTGTTGTGGGGGCAGGAGATTGAACTTGAATGTACATGATGTAAATGTTGAGCATTTATTTGTATATACAAAATAGACTAGAAAATAAATGCCATTTAAATTTGAATATGATTGTATAAATCATATAAAAATCTTAAGATTGTTTTCTTTGTAGTATCAGTTACTGAACAGTAACTGATAAATTCTTTCATAATCTTGGTTTGTTTATTTTTTTAAATAAATTTTCTATCTGTTTTTCTTTACAAATTCACAAATTACATATACTAATTTAGGATTTGCATATATTCAAAGGTATTGTGACTTTTATCACACCCTTCTTGATTTTTAATAATAATTTTTGATTGCAAGACTTTCATAGCTATTAATGTATTTGTGCAAGCTTTCTTCTTGCTTGTGGTTTCAGGAAGATACTTCCCATCTATTTCCTTTAAAACCTTTGAAGATTTATGTTAATAATAAGGTATATTATTTAATTTATTTTAAATACAACCTGCCAGTCTAATAGATAGTGTGTTTTTCCTAAAATAAAAATTGTAGGCTCTGGAGTGATCCAGAAGGTACAAAAGGTAAAGCACTTGCCTTGAATCAACTGAGGTTTGATTCCCCAGTACCCTATATTGACCCCAAGCCTCCACCAGTAGTGAACCCTGAGAGCAAAGTCAGGAGTAAGCCCTGAGAACAGCCAGGGCTGTGCCTGCAAATAATTTTAATTGATATATTTGGTTCTTTTTTGTTTATGTAATATTGAAGTATTTGAGACTACATCTACCATATCTTCTTCCCTCTTTACTTTAATCTATTGATGAAATATGGTCAACTAGATACTATGCATAACTATATGTATCACTTTCATACAGTTTGCTATGGCTTCTGCATGAATAACATATCTAAAATATGTTAAGCAATAAGTGGTTTCATGGAGTTCTAACTCATGATAAGTAACACTTTAAAATGTTTTTAGTGCAAAAGAGTCTGATGGAAAGTAGGGCAAGATATTTTCTGTATATATAAGCGTAGGATCTACATTTGTAATTAAAAGTTATATGCTAGAAAAAATAGAAGACATATCAAAGAGAAGCTAAAAATGCAAATAATCTATAAGCATGTATTATATACATACTTTTATAGAGAAAATGTAATTTTTGTTACATTGTATATATATGTACATATTATATGTATACTTTTGTTAAGCATTTATAAAGTTGAGTATAAGTTGAGTATAAACATGAGTATATTTCTTTATTAGAAATAGGAATGTTTTTCTTAAATTCAGAATTCAATAATATGGGGCCAGAGTAATAGTACACTGGGTAGGGCACTTTTCTTGAATGCAGCCAACATGAGTTTTATCTCCCACATCCTGTGTTGCCCTGAGCCCTGCCAAGAGTGATCCCCGAGCACAGAACCAATAGTAAATTCCTAGCACAACTGAATATGACTCCCAAAACCAAAAGGAAAACCCACAAAATTCAATAGTCCATGTAGTAAAATGTACTGATAAATTTATGGAGCAACTGAAATTCATACACGGTGATATATGAAATGCAAATTAATAAAATTGCCTCAAAACTATTTTAGCAGAATTTACTGAACTGAACACACAGCTGTTTTATGACCCAGAATTTCTATACACATTCAAGAGAAATTCACACTAATTCAACCAAGAGCTATGGGTGAGAATTGTCTCAGTGGTGCTATAAGTAGCACATAAGTGACCACATAAATGATCACAAATAGTAGAATAAGATATGCTTTAGAGTTGCAAATATTCTGATAATTATTTTCTAACACCAGGGTTACCTTGATTAACTTTATAACTGATTCTATCTCTTTACTCCAAACTCTAAAATACTTGCAATCTACTTTTATCACGACATGATACCTTACAAATACCTTACAAATAAAAATAAAATCTTAGTACATATAGTATTTTATGTCTTATTTCTTTCACAGTAAGAAAGACGTTTGAGACTCATGCAAGTTGTGTAATGTGTTGACAGTTTGTTCACTTTGTTGCTGGGTAATATTCTATTCAATGGATCTATCACAGTACTGACCCATTTACCAGTGGACAAACAATTGGGTTGTTTCCAGTTTGAAGCTATTATGAATAAAGTGAACAAATGATTTAAGTAAGTAAAATAAATACATGATTAAAAATCAATAAAATTAAGCTGATATAAATGTTTGCATTAAGTGTTTGTGTGGACAAATATTTTCATATCACTTCAGGAAAGATTTAGTTGGATCATATAGCAAATATATCTTTTATTTAATTTATTTTTGTGTTTTTTATACATTTTATTTTCATAAAGTAGTTCACTACAGATAATATTTAAACAACCACCCCACCAGCAAGCATCTACCCACCACAATAAGAGGGAAGTGTATGAAGGTTGTCGTATTTCGTTCTGGAGCAAATAAGCCTGTATATAAGACTATACAAGCAAGTATGTAGAAACCAAACAAATGTGTGCTATTTTAGTTACATCAGTGGACTAGAGTATAAGATGCACATTCCTAGCCGAGCACTCCAGGAAATACTGCATCACTCTCTTCTGGGAGTTTTATTTTTACAATCTCTGGATCTTGGCTGTTGATGAGATTACATGACTAGAGGGAGAAGGGAAGAGGGGGCAGTTTGTGGGTGTGACTGACAAATTACTGGAAAACTGGGGACCTGGGTGGAGGAGGCCCAGTCCCAATCCAAGCAGGCTTGGAAATCTCAGCCACAGATCCCACACACCTGGGTTCCTCTGCCAGTTTCTTCATGCGTGAGGCTTGTTCGAGCATGTGGAGAGTGGCCTTGAGCATGGCTGTGGATGGGTTCTGGAGGTTTTTGGCTGCAAGGGCTCTGCTCGGGGCAGGGAGGGAAACTCAACCCGCCCCCTTTGAAGGGGGCCCCAGTGAAGACAGCCAGGAGCAGGGTCAGGAGATTTTGTCCATGTCTATCATTTTAAAGAGCACTACCAGAATTTGTTTCAAAGTGGCTATGCTGCTTTGCATGCCCCTCAGTGTTGTGTAAGAATTACAGTCTGGGGCCTGAATCAGGGCTGGCACTAGCCTGGTGAGCTCAAGGTCAGGAACCCAGATCCTCTGCTGTCACATGCTCTGAGGCAATTCTGACAGCCCTAATGTCCGAGGATCCCTAGGAACAGAAAAACAAAGGATAAAACAAAAGATTTCCGGGTTGTTTTTTTTTTTCTTTTCTTTTCTTTCTTTCTTTTTTTCTTTTTTTTTTTTTTTGCAAAATCTGGAAATGCTTGGCTTTTTAGTTTTGCTATTTTAGTGAGTATGTGGGAATATTTCATTGTATGGGCTTATCTCATTGTAGTTAAATTTCCCAAGGCTAATAATATCTTGAGCATAGTTTTACATTTTTTTTGTCATTTGTGTATGTGTTTTAATAAAGAGTCTACTCAAACATGCTGTTCATTGTTTATTTTGTGTGTGTGAGGAACACCCATCTATGCTCAGGGCTTATTCCTAGCTGTGCTCATGGATAATTTATGGTGGTGCTCAGGGGACTACATACAGTGCCACTGATGGCCACAGGTCAGCTGTATGCAGGGCAAACACTTTACCCACTATGCCATCTCCTCAATCCTCTCATCATTTCTTTTATTGAGCCCTTGGTTCTTTCTGTTGAGTTCAAGTTGTTTATAAATTTTATAATTCCTGTATCAACAAAAAATAAATTTTCTCCAGGATGTAGTCTGACTTTATTTTATTTATTTTTTTTATCACACCTGGCGATGCACAAGGGTTACTTCTGGCTCTGCATTCATGCACTCAGGAATTACCCCTGGCGGTGCTCAGGGGATCATATGGGACGCTGAGAATTGAACTCAGGTCATCCTAGTGCAAGGCAAATGCCCTAGCCACTGTGCTATTGCTCCAGCCCTTGACTTCATTTTCTTAATGATGTTTTGACGTTCTGCATTTTAGCCATTTATTCATTCATACATTTGTTCATTCAGCAAATGTGTATTGGGTGTCTAATTTGTATCATGGTACAATAAAATTATTTTTTAATGTTTCCCTTTCAATAGAAAAATGATTTTGGGTTAATAATCTTACTTTTTTTCCTAGAAATATAATATTCTATTAAGTTGAAAATTTGGGGGAAAAAAATGCTGACTGGAAAAAAGTATCATCACTGGAGGACAGACATGAAAAATAAGTATCTGAGGGAAGTTGTGGTTTGAGTTTCTTGGGGGGTAATCATCTCATCAGGGCATACTTTCAGTGTATGGATATAGGAAATACTTTCCTAACATGCATTATGAGAAATGAGTCTTCTAGGCATTGTTGTTACCTGTACTCATCAATGTGGTCCCTTTTCCTAAATCTGAGTTATGACATGAAGGACTAGAGAAGAGATTATTTGAATTGCTGAAGAAACTTCTACTAATGACACACTTACTTATGGGCATCCCATTTTTCTCCTACAGACATCTCACTGAGTTGAATGTATCCGGAACCATGATGGTTTATTTGGTCTCCAAAGTAAACTGACTAGAACCGAAGTCCACTCCAGCTAGTCAAGCAAAACGGGTGCCTGAAGCTTCAGTACATCGTATACAAAACGCTGAGTCGCCCAAACAAAGACCTTGGTTTGGTCTCAGTACCTCACCCCCCAAAAGGGGAGAAGAGAACCACATCTACTGCAGTACTCAGAGGAAAACCAAGCAGCTTGTGGGAAACAGAGAAGGACAGTGAGGAGATGACATTTTTGTATAGTGATACAGCACAACGTGAAGGGATGCAGTGTGGGTGAGTTTAGTCAGTCACTTTATATCTGGTCCACAGAACAGGTAGCCAACCAAAATCAGTAAAAGGATGGCTGGGGTGCAAGATGGCAGCAGGCAAAAGGAAGCCCTCAGTCTTCACTCTACGAATAACGAGGCAGACTGCAGGATCAGGCAGGCCCCTCGTATGCCCTAGACAGATGACAAATTCAAGCAGGGACACATACTGAACACAGGAGCTCATGTGCATCATGGCCTCGGCCAGAGACTAGGAAAGTCAGAACAGGATGTCAGGAACTGCTCGGGTACAGTTGAGACAGGACCAGCAAAAGGTCCGTTCCATGGGGATCTCACCCACAAGTACGTGAGGCAAGCTGGACACTTAAGGGAAGTCGGGGCAAGACATCAAGGAACCATTGGGCTACTAGCGGGAAAGTCCAGAGACATGACTTCAGGCTAGGAAATTGTACCCAGGGCTATCACGCGGAAGATGGGACCCAGTCTTCAGGCGCTGGAGGAGAATAGATCATCAGGAATAGGAAGGGGAGGCAGTACACCAGAGATAAGATGAGTGAAACTTTTCACAGGTTAAAGAGAGGCCTGCACCATTGGGAAGACATACAGACTCGCCTACTTTAACTAGACAGCAAATTTTAGCTTTCACTCTTCTGAGTTTTTATACAAAATTTTCATACAATTCTCCAGAACCCACCAGCGCAGGAAAATCCACTTTCTTGCTCACATATAGTATTCAGGGAGAACTCTGTGACAATGGGACATTTGAGCAGAGATATAAAAAAATGAGGTACAATTTATGTAGATTTCTGGGGAGAAATTTTCCAGACAGAAGAAATATCAGGTGCAATGACCATTATCAGAGATATTTTTAGTTCAAGAAATATGTTAAATATGTTCAAGAAACATCACAGTTTCTGGCATAGAGGAGCAAAGTGATAGATAAGGCCTTAAAGCCAGAGGGTTGGCAAACCTAGAATCCTATAAGCCATCTAAGACAAATAGAAGGTAAGATGGAGCCTTAACCCTTGTACTAACGCTAGAGATCTTATTGTTAATTTTATTGTATTTTAGCAAATAATGTATTTCCTTAGAAAGGGAATATAAGCACAAAGAGAATAGAATTAAAATTAAGATTCCCCTGTGCCTAGATCTTCAGTACCCAGTCCCTCAGGAAATTCTAGAAACTGTTCCATAACATTGGAACTATTACCTTTTCACTCTTGAATGTAAATATTTTGGATATAAGCAGATTTCCCCCTAATCTCTTTCTGAGATACTATAAATCAACTCATTGGTCATGGTGACCCCGCACATGTAATATTTATAAGCATTCTATTGTGTTTCATAGCAACAGGTAATGGGATAGCATTACTTAGCATAGCAACAATAAAAATCAGGACAGGGAAAATGTTCAGTGTTGAATAATAGTACGTTTTTATGTGAACTCTATCCTGCATTCCTGCATGGATAGAAACATTCTCGAATGGGGGCTGGAATTTTTCATCTGAAAAAAAAAAATTTAAGAAGACTACTTTTTCCAGGTCTTTGCCTGGGAAAACACATCCTTTTTGAAGCTGTGTTTGTTGATAGCATACACAAATACAAAACAAAGACTGTGTACTTCACAAATGTCTTTTTGGCACATTTTATATCATGCAACTTTTCTAAAAATCACAAGATTCCTAAGAAGAATTAGAGCATGAATAATTTGTATATTGATTAACATTTTTATGCTCAATTAAATCAAGTTATTACTAAGTATATTAGCCTGGTCTTGGACTCTTCCCTTGCCTCCAAATAACATCCATATCCTGATGACTTTGAAATTTATATCTCTGTTTTCAAACTTCTAGAGCATCTTGCACCTAAATATTACATCTCAAGTTAGATGTCTAATGGACTTTAAAAAGTACTTTTCAAACATTGATTCTTAATTTCCTCATCCCTAATTCCTCTCCCAATTTACATTATTTAAATTTGAGGCAACTGATGGAATATTATGCAGCTGTTAGAAAAGATGAAGTCGACCGCCGAGATGTGATCCCGGGGGCCGCACGCATGTGCGGCCTCTCCGCAGCTGTACAAGCGTGAACCCAGACCCAGCAAAACCTCTTTCGGTGTGAGCAACTCCTCGCAGAATGTCTCCAGCCTGAGAACTAAGCCTCGGCCCCGTGCCCGCCCAGGAGGGGAAAGGTATTTCTCTCTCGCGCCTCTTTCTCTCCGGGGATGAAGGGCGCGGTGACCGCCATATTAAGACGACCACAGATGGGATTTACGACAAAAACTGCAGCAAAAGGACACGAGGGTGCTCTTGGGAAGGTGGGAGGCGCCGGCCTCTCCCACCGCCGAGATGTGATCCCGGGGGCCGCACACATGTGCGGCCTCTCCGCAGCTGTACAAGCGTGAATCCAGACCCAGCAAAACCTCTTTCGGTGTGAGCAACTCCTCGCAGAATGTCTCCAGCCTGAGAACTAAGCCTCGGCCCCGTGCCCGCCCGGGAGGGGAAAGGTATTTCTCTCTCTCTCGCCTCTTTCTCTCCGGGGATGAAGGGTGCGGTGGCCGCCATATTAAGACGACCACAGATTGGGTTTTCAAGCCTGCAATTATCTAATATCTGGAAGAAATCTCCCTGGACTTCTTGTTTAAGTACAGAAATTCAAAACCGCGCGGCCGCTACCGTGGCCGCGCGACCTTATTTGTCTTCACAGTAGATCTGAATCTAGTGGGGTACTCCTAACAACAATAATGAGGTTTGTGTTGAAATATTGAAAGTAACCAAAGTAAACAGAATGTAAAATGAAACTTATCAGTTACAAGGTAGGGGGTGGGGGGGCGGGATGGGAGGTGTACTGTGTGGGTTTTTTTTTTTTTTTGGTGGTGGTATATGGGCACTGGTGAAGGGATGGTTGTTTCAGCATTGTATAACTGAGACTTAAGCCCGAAAGCATTGTAATCTTCCACACGGTGATTTAATAAAATAAAATAAAAAAAAAAAAGAAAAGATGAAGTCATGAAATTTACATATAGTTGGATCAACATGGAAAGTATCATGTTAAGTGAAATGAGTCAGAAAGAGAGGGACAGACATAGAAAGATTGCACTCATTTGTGGAATATAAAGTAACAGAATGGGAGATTTAACACCCAAGAATAGTAGAGGTAAGCACCAGGAGGATCACTCCACAGCTTAGAAGCCAGCCTGACATATTGGGGGAAAAGGCACCAATTAAAGGGTGCTAGGAAGGCCCGCTCAGGATGGGAAATGCAAGCTGGAAGTAGACTACAAACCAAACATGATGGCCACTTAATATCTCTACTACAAACCACAACACCCAAAAGTAGAGAGAGAGCAAAAGGGAATGCCCTGCCACAGAGGTGGGGTGGGGTGGAGGGGATGGGGTGAGAGTGGTGGGAGGGACGGGATGGAAAATGGGCACTGGTGGAGGGATGCGTACTCTATCATTGTGCAACTTAAATGCAAGCATGGAAGTTTCTAAGTCTGTAACTGTACCTTACAGTGATTCACTAATAAAAAAATAAAAATAATCAAAACTAATAATAAAAATTAATTTGTGGTAACTTAATCATATGGATACTTATATCACAACTCTAGAGTCAGTCAAGATTATTTTTACTTTCCTTTTTCTTCTTCTTCAAAAAACCCTGATTCAGCAACGACACCACATATGGTACTCCAGCCCTGCCAGGAGGAAGTGTTCCCTGAGTGCAGAGCCACGAGCAAATCCTGAGAACAGTTAGTTGTGGGAAAGAAAGAAAAAGAGAAAGAAAGGAAGAAAGAAAGAAAGAAAGAAAGAAAGAAAGAAAGAAAGAAAGAAAGAAAGAAAGAAAGAAAGAAAGAAAGAAAGAAAGAAAGAAAGAAGAAAGAAAGAAGAAATGAAGGAAAGAAGAAGAAGGAAGAAGGAAGGAAGGAAGGAAGGAAGGAAGGAAGAAGGAAGAAGGAAGGAAGGAAGGAAGAAGGAAGGAAGGAAGGAAGGAAGGAAGAAGAAAGGAAGAAAGAAGGAAGGAAGGAAGGAGGAAGGAAGGAAGGAAGGAAGGAAGGAAGGAAGGAAGGAAGGAAGGAAGGAAGGAAGGAAGGAAGGAAGGAAGGAAGAAAGGAAGAAAGAAGAAAGGAAGAAAGAATTTAAATAAAGTGTTAGATCTGAATGGGCTGGAAGTACTGAAGTATGAGACTAATATCCATGGCCAAAAAAAACAGCGGCCAGGAGGTCCGGTCAATTTGGAAGTTTGTCACCAGAGTGTGGGGGCCAATGGGCAGTTAGGATAGAGAAGGGACCAGTATGGCAATAACAGAGATAATCACCCTGGCAAGAACTGAGTGTTGAAGGTAGGTAAAGGGATATACCTGATAACCTTTCAGTATTTGTATTGCAAACCATAATGCCTGAAAGTGAAGAGAGAGAGAGAGGAGAGAGAGAAGGAAACTGACTGCCATAGGGGAAGGGGGGGAGGGAGGAAGCAGGGGAGAGGGTGCTGGGACAGAAGGAAACTGGAGACATTTCCCCAGCTTATACAAAAAAATCAATATCACATCAATCTCATATCTCTCCATTAAAAACTACAGTTTTTTTGGATAAGCACTTTTAAGATCTACTTTCTGAGCTAACTATAGTCACCAAGCGGTACCCTACTTCTACATAATTTTCTTATGCTATAAACTAAATTCTATATCATTTGACCTCCTTAACCCATTTACACACCTCTGATAATCACAATTCTCTTCTCTATATCCCTGAGTTCTCAATTCATTATTTGTTTATTCATAGACAAACAAGAGAGAGATAACCTGCCTATAAGAGAGATCATACAGGATTTGTCTTTCTCTGCCTCACGTATTTCACTCAGCATAATCACTTTCAGACCACCCTTTGTTTTCAGATAGCCAAATTACTCTTTTGAGAACATTTCTGGCAAAAATGCTTCAAGTACCTGTTTAGTCGATTAAACAGGCTAATGCTGCTTGATACATTACAGTTGTTCTGTGAAACTTATTGTCTTCTCTCTCATCTACACTTTTCAGAAACTAAGGGAAATTTTGCATCATTCGATTTTATGACAACAGCAATCTGATCACTGAAATATTGCATAGGATATTAAAAGAAAAAATATTTCATTACAATTATAACATGCAACTCAATTTATCTCAACAACAGAGCAGCTCAACTTTGGGTGAGGATATAGTCATATTTATTTGAGAACTTGTAATATTTAGGGTTATTAATTATCTATGTTCAAACTTCAGCAACTTTGCTTTTTGTCCCATTGAATGACAAACACCTTTGTGTTTGATTTTGTGTTTGATTTCTTTTTTTCATAAATCTTCAAGTGAACTAAATCATAATGGCCTTGATAATATCTTCATTGGTTTGTATTTTCTTTAAATCTTCATTAAATTTGTTTAATAATAGAATTGTTAATTAGGGATTTACAGATTGAAATGCTGCATCAAACTTCATCACGTTTTTTGACTTTGTTTTTCTCTTCTAAGTATTCTCCCACACCAGATCTCCAACCCAGATGTTTGGTGTTGTGATGGGAAGGAAAACTTTATTTTGAATCTTATAAAATCTTCTGAAATTTTTTTCTCTCTCTGAGTCAGAAAATTGGACTAGGACTTGCGAGACTTCTTCGGGCTTTCACATAACTAATAAAATCCTTTAGAGCCTTTCTTCTAAACCATCAGCATCTTTGTTTAAGTTTTTCAAAGACTCAAAAAGATATTTATTGACTGGACTGGACTCTCTTTATCAATTTTAGAAAATATGTTTAAGTGTTTCCCTTCAAATTTGACCAACTTTGTAGGACACATAGAGTAAGAACAAGATCTAGGCTATTTTGTATATTTGAAATCACTTGTTAATTCTCCAAAAGGCACAGGCATATTTCCTCTTTCTAAAAGACTTGTAACTGGGTAGTGATGTTAGGACCTAGAATAAGGGTTAGAGAGATGCAGCAAGTTGTTAAGGTGCTCGAATCGCACAGTATGAACCCCGGTCTGCTTCCAAGCACCTATGTGGTTTCCTGGGCACTGCCAGGAGTGATCCCTGACTGCAGTCAGAAGTCCTGAACACCTCAAGGTATGACCCCCCCAAATCAAACAAACCAAAAACTCAAACACACACACACAAGTAAATAAAAATGAAATCTAGCACAAGATATCCTTTTAATTAGAAATTCAATTAGGCATTTAATTTAATTTAGTTCAATTAAATTTTAATTAATTTAATTTGAAATTTATTATAGCATTTATCTAAAAGTAGAGGACAGTCCTCTAATAGGATTTCAATTGTATAAAATTTATCAGTATAGTCTATCCACTATTGTTCAAGAAATAATATATTTATTACATAATTCTAATACATGTTTTGCTTTTTTTTTTTTGCTTTTTGGGTCATACCCAGCAATGCACAGGGGTCACTCCTGGCTCATGCACTCAGGAATCAGCCCTGGCGGTGCTCAGGGGACCATATGGGATGCTGGGATTTGAACCCGGGTCGGCTGCGTGCAAGGCAAACACCCTACCCGCTGTGCTATCACTCCAGCCCAACATGTTTTGCTTAAAATCAGCTTTATTAAGTTATATAAAGTGCATGTTATTTACATGTTAATATATTAAAACACCCAAGAAATCAACAGGATAAACATAAAGAATATCATTTTAATCCGTGTAACTGAGTTGGGAGTGTGGGAGTTTGAGAGAGAAGCAGGTGAAGTCCTTGAGAGAGGAAAGGAGGTACAATGGTAACAAGTGTGGTGTGGGGATCATGTACATGTAAACCACAGAATCTCAATTAACAAAAAACAAATAGTGATGAAGAGCATTTTTTCATGTGCCTTTTTGCCATTCCTATTTCTTCCTTGAGAAAATTTCTGTTCATTTCCATCCCCCATTTTTTGATGGGGCTGGGAGTTTTCTTCTTGTAGATTCCAACCAGTGCCTTGTATATGCTTGATATCAGCCCCTTATCTGATGGGTATTGGGTGAATATTCTTTCCCATTCTGTAGATTGTCTTTGTATTTTGGTCACTGTATCTTTCGCAGTGAAAATAATCTTCATCACTAATTATCAGAGAGATGCAGGTCAAAACAACCATGAGATACCACCTCACACCACAGAGACTAGCACACATCCAAAAGAACAAAAGCAACCAATGTTGGAGAGGATGTGGGGAGAAAGGGACCCTCCTACACTGCTGGTGGGAATGCCAGCTGGTTCAGCCCTTTTGGAAAACAGTATGGTCGCTTCTCAAAAAATTAGAAATTGAGCTCCCATTTGACTCAGCAATACCACTCCTGAAAATTTATCCCAGAGGAACAAAAAAAGTGCAGTCAAAATGACATCTGCACTCTAATGCTCATTGCAGCACTGTTTACAATATCCAGAATCTGGAAAAAAACCCGAGTGCCCAAGAACAGGTGACTGGTTAAAGAAACTTTGGTACATCTATACAATGGAATACTATGCAGCTGTTAGAAAAGATGAAGTCATGAACTTTGCACATGAGTGGATCAACATGGAAAGTACCATGCTAAGTGAAATGAGTCAGAAAGAGAGAGATAGACATAGAAAGATTGCCCTCATCTGTGGAATATAAAATAAAATAAAATAACAGAATAGGAGACTAACACCCAAGAATAGTAGAGATAAGTACCAGGAGGTTGGCTCCAAGGCTTGGAAGCTGGCCCCACACGCTGGAGGGAGGAAGGGGCAGCTCGCATAGAAAAAGGAACACCAGGTAAAGTGTAGTTTGAGGACCTGCACGGGATGGGAGATATGCACTGAAAATAGAATATAGACCAAACACGATGGCCATGCGGTGCCTCTGTTGCAAACCACAACACCCAAAAGGAGAGAGAGAACGAATTGGAATGCCCTGCCACAGAGGTAGGGTGGGGTGGGGTGGGGTGGGGGGATGGAGTGGGAGGGATACTGGGAACATTGGTGGAGGTGACTGGGCACTGGTGGAGGGATATAAACAAAATGCAAACATGAAAGTTCATAAGTTTGTAACTGTAACTCATGGTGATTCACTAATAAAAAAACAAATTTAAAAATATTTTAAAAAATGAACTCTACTCTCAAAATATTCCCAGGACAATACTGATAATCCTGCCCTTTTCTTTCTTTTTAATAGATATATCTATCACCACACAGCCAAGAATCCATTTTCTACATGTTTTCTGATCATTTCTATGACTATTATTAATTTGCACTTACTGCAATTTTATATTTTTAAACCATGTAAAATGTAATCTTCCTGTCTGGATTCCTTCACTCGGAAAATGATCTTAAGATTCAAACACTGTTGCAAGTACTGCTAGTTCTTTTCTTTCTTTTGTTGAGCAGTAGTATTTTTTTGCATGGATAGAGCATACTTATTTATTCATTTAAACATTTGGACTCCTTACAGTTCTAGGATATTATAAATACATTTTGCGTAAATGTTTGCATTCAAATATTTGTATGAGCAAGTGCACTTGCTACTCATGTGCAAATACTTTAAAGCATTTGTACAAAAAGAAGCAGTTAGATTTTAAGATTCGTGTTTTGATTGTTTGGGGCGCCGCCCAGCGATTCTCAGGGTGTACTTCCGGTTTGGAGTTCAGGGATCACTCCTGGTGTGCTTGGGGGACCATACAGGGTGCCAGGAGTTGACCCAAGTCAGCTGCAGGTAAGGCAAACCTTACCTACCTGCTATGCTATTGCTCTGGACTCAAAAGATTAACTTTTTAAATAAATTGCTAAACTATTCTATATGAGATTGTATTATTCTCTGTTCCCACAAGGAGTTCATTATAAATTTATAATGATTTATAAACTAAATCATTATAAATCAAATTATTCTCGATCGTCTTTTACTTATAGAAATTTTAGTTTTATAAATTTGATTATGAAAATTCTAGATATAGAAGTCAGAGAGATAGTACTGTAGGTAAGGCACTTGCCTTGCATGTGGCCAATCCATTTCCTATCTCCGGCATCACACGTGGTCCTCTGAACGTTGACAGAATAACTAAGCTCGGAGCCAAAAATAAACCCTGGACACAGCCAGCTGTGGCCTCCCTCACCCAACAACAATAAAAATTGTAGATATATATATGGTGGACAGTGTGAGTTTTTGGTATGGTTTTGAGTTACATGATGTGGCTCTGGTTTATATAATGTGTCTTTAATTTACATGATGAGTAGCATCTATTTATATGCTTTTATCACATTCCATTCATAAATCTTAGATTAAATTTTTATTTAAAATCTTGCTATTTCTATTAGAGTATATATTTTCTTATTTTTTTGACTTGAACACAATAGCAATTCCCACTAAATGTACTTTAATAGGTATGTGCTATAAATATGGCTCACATATCATTCTCTTAATAGTGGCTTTTGAAGAGTAGAGTTAGTTACCTTTAGTTAAATTCCATTTGTAACTTCTTAATGGATGGCAATTTAGTTATTAAAACTAAGAAATTTTAGTTGCTATCTCTGCTGTCATATATAAAAAAATTAAATCACAAGTTTTTCACCTAGAAAATGTATAGATTATGTTTGGATCTTTAATCTCTTTAGTTATTTTTGTTTATTATATTGGGTATGAATCAAAGTCCATTTAATCATTCCAGTACAATTTATTAAAAAATACTGCTTGTTTTATTTTTTTACTGTAATTACCTTGGATCGTTGCCAAAACTCAATGATTTTGGACTAGAGAGATAACTCAATGGATTAAGCACATGCTTAACATGCAGAGAGCCTGAATTCAGAGCTATCACTAATTCAAATATATTTCTGGTTGTCTACCAGATCACAACCAGACATACTCAACCACACATACCAGGAACATTGAGCCAGAACTACTAGGTGTGACCCCACCCCCCACTTAAATATTCATCTAAATAAATAAATAAATAAATGACTTCATACACATAGATGTCTGTACTTTATTATGTTTCACTGATACTTCTATTTTTTTTAACCACCGCTAATGTGTCTTAGTTACTATAGACATATCAAATTTTGAAGTCAGGTAATCAATGTTTTCTAATTACCCATTTCAATATTTTTTGAACTATTCTAGTCTTGTTATCTAATCAGTTTATAATTTCTACAAAAATGTCTACTGGGATTTTTATTGACTTTGCATTTAGGGCAGCAATTTGAAACAAATGTTTTTGGGATATTAGGGTAAATGCTGAGATATGATTTGCTGGGTGGCAAAGAAGCTCAAATCTTAGTTTTTTGAATATTATGCATATTGTTTTCTAAAAAGGTTGAACCACAGAACTTTTCTGCCATTAGTAGATGAGGATTCTCTTTTCCTTACATTCGAGCCAACTCTTATTTTTCCTTCCTTTCTTTCTTTCTCTCTTTCTTTCTTTCTTTCTTTCTTTCTTTCTTTCTCTCTTTCTTTCTTTCTTTCTTTCTTTCTTTTTCTTTCTTTCTTTCTTTCTTTCTTTCTTCTTTCTTCCTTTCTTCTCTCTTTCTCTCTTTCTTTCTTTCTTTCTTTCTTTCTTTCTTTCTTTCTTT
This sequence comes from Sorex araneus, assembly GCF_027595985.1. Classification (NCBI taxonomy): domain Eukaryota; kingdom Metazoa; phylum Chordata; class Mammalia; order Eulipotyphla; family Soricidae; genus Sorex; species Sorex araneus. The sequence goes on along the minus strand of NC_073308.1, from coordinate 54,592,374 downwards.
CTTTCTTTCTTTCTTTCTTTCTTTCTTTCTTTCTTTCTTTTTTCTTTTTGCTTTTGCTTTTAGGTCGAACTTGGGTGCTCAGGGCTTGCTCCTGGCTCTGGGCTAAAGAATCACTTCTGGAGCAAGTCAAGGGACAATAAGTGGTGACTCAAGATTGAAAACCAGATTAGACATTGCAAGGGAAAGGCCCTACTCACCATACTATTGTTCTGGTCCCAATACTGCTTTTTTTTTCTTCCAACCCAGTATTCCATCTTCTAAGGTTTATCACACTCCAAACAGGCAACTTTTGACATAAATATATAATAAATTATTCTAGAGTTTATATATATGTAAATATAAGAATACATTATTATTTTCCTTCTTTTTGAATAAAATATACTATATTCGAATTAAAATTAATGAAGAATTTATTAATAGCTTTCATAGTATAGGTTTTTTACATATTTTAAGTTGATTCCTGGCAGCTTCAGGTTTTTGGACTCTGCTTTGAATGAAGTGTTCGCTTTGACCTTTTCCTCCTCTATTCATCATTTTCATATAGGAATGCAACAGATTTTTGTATTAATTTTGTTGTATTGATTTATTGTTTCTAGGAGCTTTTTAGTGGATGCTTTGAGGTTTTTTATTTATAGTATCATATCATCTGAAAATGATAGTAGACTTCTTTTCTGGTATGGATCCCTTTGACTTTTTTTTATTGCCTGATTTATATTGCAAGGACTTCTAAAACTAAGTTGGATAAAAGCAGAGAGAAGAATATCCTGGCCTTTTGCCTGATCTCAGAGTGAATGCTTTCAGATCTTCACCAATGAGAATAATACTGACTGTGGGTTTGTTATAGGTGGCCATTAGTATCTTAAAGAATATTCTTTCTATCCCTATTTTTTCCTAATTTATTTTTTATTGAATCACCATGTGGAAAGTTACAAAACTTTCAGGCTTAAGTCTCAGTTACATAATGCTCAAACACCCATCCCTTCACCAGTGCACATATTCCACCACCAAGAACCACAGTAAAGCCCGCCCAGCCCCCACCCCACCTGTGTAGCTGATAAATTTCACTTTACTTTCTCTTTACTTTGATTACATACAAACAAAAAAACTCACTATTATTGTTTGGAGTTCCCCCTCCCCACCCCAGAGTCGGACCTGCTAGAAAGGAAGCATTTGACAATTGGTTTTCCATTGCTGAGAATGAAGAGACAAAAGAACAAAAACAACAGCTGTCGGAGTGGATGTGGGGAGAAAGGAACCCTCCTACACTGCTGGTGGGAATGTCCACTGGTTCAGCCCTTTTGGCAAACAATATGGTAGATTTTCTATCCCTATTTTGTTGAGTGATTTTCTTCTCTTTTTAAAATCATGAATAAATATTGAATTTTGTCAAAAGTTTTGTCTACATAACCTTATATGGTCAATGATTTTTAAATGTTCTTTTATTGATTATTGTGTATTACATTAATAAATTTGATTATGTTGAACCATATTTTCATCCTTGGAATAAATTTCATTTGATTACGGGGTTTGATCCTCTTGACATGCTGTTGGATTCAATTTGACAAGATTTTATTGAGAACATTTGTGTCAATGCTTATCATGCAAATTCATTTGACAATGTACTTCATATTAGCATTTCTATTTGCTTTAAGTTTTTGTATAGTGCTAACTTTATAGACACTATTAGGGAGGAGTCCTATTTCTTCAATATTTTGTAAGAATTTGAGGAGTAGAAGTTATAAGTCTTTCTTAAAGATCTTTCTTGAGGAGTTGATAAAACTCACCAGTGAACCCATCTGGACCAGGGCTTTTGTTTGGGGGTAGACTTTTAACTGTTGTTTCAATTTGCATGTGATTGACACTTTCTATATTTCATATTTCCCCCTGTCTCAGCTTTGTGAAGTTTTATGATTCTAAGACTCTATTCATTTCTACTAGTTTTTTTATAACATTCAAAGTAACCTCATATTTAAATTTCTTAGGGGTCTGCTGTAATTTCTCCCTTTTCATCTGTTAATAATTAATTTAGAAATTTTCTGTTTTTCCAGTGTGAGTCTAGCCAAGAGACTAATTTTTTTAACCCTTTGAAGAACAAACTTCTAAATTCATTAAATCTTTGAATTGTTTTCATGACTTATATCACTGATTCATTGTCTGATTTTTATTATTGCCAACCTTCTGATAATTTTGGGATTCATTTGCTGTTCATTCTCTAGGTACTTAACCCCTCTAGGTATTTGGGTTGTTTATTTGAGTTTTTTCTTTCTTTCTAAAATAGGTCTGTATTGCTATGAATTTACCCCTTTGTACTGCTCTGCCGTATCCCATAAATTTTGAGTTTGTTTCTTCATTCTCATTCATTCACTCTGAGGTACACATTTAATCACTTCTTTGATTTTCTTTTACAAATGAGAGCTTGAAACATTTGTTAAATCTAATCTCTCCCTACAATGAAAGATAAATGACTTCCACAAGCATCAAATGTCTAAGAGCAAAATCAACCAAAATTTCCATAGAAAAATAATGGTAAATTTGTTTGTAGCAACAATTTATATGAACATCAATGGAACTAAATTCTCCCATCAAAAGGCATAGAGTGGCTGAGTGGATCATGCATGAAACACTCTTCAACTATTTTCATCTTATAGGAAACACCTGAATTCACAGGACAAAAATGCAAGCTCAGAATAAAAAGATGGAAATCATTCATACATGTCAATGGTAGACCAAAAAAATCAAAAAAACCCACAATAGTCTCTAATCCCACCTCCCCTCCTCCCCCATACTGGGTTCATTGGTGGTGGAGAACGGACACTGGTGGAGAGGTGGGTTCTCGAACACTGTATGAGGGAAACATAAGCACAAAGATGGGTAAATTTTGTAACTGTACCCTCACGGTAACTCACTTATTAAAAAATAAATAAATTTTAAAAATTGGAATTGTGTTTTTTGCTTTCAGCTAAATAAATAAGCTGTAAAAGCCCTGATTAACAAACAAACAAAAAACCCATAACAGTAACAAAAAGTAACCTGGGACAGCTGTACTTATAACAGATAAGATAGCATTAAATCTAAATAAAGTAATTAGAAATAGAAATAAGTACTACTTAAATGGTTAAGGAAACAATAGATCAAGAACCACTCTTATTTTGTTTGTTTTGGGACTGTACCCTGTGATGCTGAGGGCTAAACTCATTCTTTGCTCATGGATCATCCTGGCAGGGCTCAAGGGACCATACAGGGTCCCAGGGATGAAACCCAGATAGACTATCTGCAAGGTAAGCCCTTTGACCACTGTACTCTAGGATTCAAGAAGTACTAATTCTTATCACATTTGTCAGTAAATGGAAGTAGTAGCAAACTTTATAGCCATCTGACTTACCTAAAGAAGCACATTGACGGAAACACAATAGTACTGGGAAACTTCAACAGTGTACTTTCATTACTAGACACATCAACCACAGGTTATCAGTCAAGATAAAAGAGCCTTAAATGAGACCTTAGAAGAACTGGGACTAACTGACATACAGAAGGTTCTCCATCTTCAAAAAGCTGAATACACATTTTTTTTTAGTGCACACAGGAACATTCTCTAGGCTAGATCACATACCAAAGCACAACTCAAGCATACGTAAGGTTGCAAATAAATAAATAGGTCATATCAAGTTCCTCTCAGACATCAATGTTATAAATCTAGAAATTGACCATAAAAATAAAGTAGGGCGGCAAAACTCCAAAATTCAACAAAACACTGCATGGAATTTGCATTTAAAATAAGTTGCTTAAGTAACTGTCATGCCTAATATTTGAAATAACAATGCTAAAGTTTTTACTATTTGGAAATAGATTACAAGATATTTTAAACATACCCTATAAATTATAAACAATAAGGGAATTAAGGGAAGACAAATTTCTGCTGTCAGAAGTTGTCAGTTAAAATATAGAAGTTAATGGGGCTGGAGAGAGAGAGTATGGCAGGTAGGACACTTGCCTTGCTCAGGGCTGGAGTTCAATTCCAGGGACCCCATCGAGTTCCCTGAGTGATCCAAGAGTGATTTCTGAGTTCAGAGACAGAGGAAATGCTGAGAACTATTGGTTGTAACCCAACACAAAACAAAATGCAAAATATAAAAGTTGAGTTTAAATTAAGGAAAAAGATAAAAATGGTCCAATTAGATCTTAGAAGTTTGATAAAAGACAAAGAGGAAAAAGCATAACTTTGTCTGAAAAGTTTGAACAGAAAATATCCAGAATCTGATATCACGTCTAGATAGTATGATGGTTGTGGTTTACATTAGACAGACAAAACTCAATCAAACCAGGCCCTACCTGGGAGGAGAGTTTAACCTTGATGGACTATTCATTATCTTACATTTGATGATTATATGATAAAATCAGTTTAGTGAAATACAATTGCATAATATTACAATTATATCAGTTAAGTAACATGTATATTAATAAATTTGTATACATGTATATTTATATGTTCAACATACTTGGCATAAAATTATGAGAAAAATAATTCCATAAAAGTTGAATGAAATAAAGTTTTCCTGATACTTGCTTTCTTCACAAGTTATTTCTGACTCTATTAATAATATAAGGAAGAGCTACTATATATATAGTATGTGTGAGAGAGAGAGAGAGGAAGAGAGAGAGAGGAAGAGAGAGAGAGGAAGAGAGAGAGAAAGAAAGAGAGAGGATGGGAAAACACAAACATCTTGGCGAAGTAGCCACTTCTATAATGATGCAATGTGGGACAGGAAAGGATCTAAACTCAGTTTGCTACAAATTATTTTCATGCCATTCTGCAGAGATAAATTATCTAGGAGACTTTTTTAACCATCTCCTCTGATTATTTTCCAAACCAGAAAAGATAGTCAAAAATGTGCTTTTTTCACATTTCAATGGGAAGGAACATAAAAACAGCACAAAATCTAAAAGGTCAATTTGTTTTGTTAGCCATAATAAATTACTCCAAATATTGAGTATCCAAATGATTTCACAAAGGTTATTTCTCCAATAAATAAATCAGACTCAAAGGCTCTTCTGTCTTTGCCATATAAATTTGCAATTATATTAAAGTAATATAAATTCCAACTTCCTAGTCACTGTTGCATTCTGACCTTTCCTGAAAAATGCACATTTTGATTTAAACTGCACATTCTATAAAAAAAACAAAGGTAAATTCAAGATGTTAAAACATATATATTTTGAAAAATCTTACTTTGTGTATTACATATGTAGGCTTTATGTTGCCACCATAAAATTGACTTGACCATGCATCTTTCAAAGTATTTATTAATGATGTCAGAGAGACACCAGCAAGAGTTATTCCAGGTGGACCCAGCCACCACCAGCCCAAGATCTCTGGACCCTAACCAGGATGGGGCAGACAGAGTCCACATCCTGCCCAAAGCCCAGCGTTCCACCCACCCACACCCAGCTCCTGCTTCTGCCAAAGAAACAGCCCGGCTTCACCATTGATCTCAGAGAGGTGCCAGAGAGACACCTGCAGTGGATTCGCCCCAGCTCCAAAGCTCTGGAAGCATTTGTGGCTGTGCAACACCTCCAAATTTCCATAAACCGACAACCCAGTAGAAACAAGAAAATTTGCTGGGGAGATTGAGCAAAAGTCCACTAGGTTCAAAAGGTGAAAACAATAACACGAAAGGCCCAACTCACACCTACCAGCTGAGTAAATCCTCAAGCCAGGACCTTAGCAACACCATTAAGAGATACATGTTTTAACAAACAATATAAAATAAATAAATGTGTGCCTGCTGAAGGAACAGGCTTAGAAACTGGGTAGCAAACTAGGGATATTGGTGGGCAGCAGGGCACATTGGTGATGTGTGTTGGAATTTTATTTTTATTTTTTAATTTTTGTTTTTTGGGTCACACCCAGCGATGCTCAGGGGTTATTCCTGGCTTTTCACTCAGGAATTACTCTTGGTGGTGCTCGGGGGACCATATGGGATGCCGGGGATCGAACCCAGGTCAGCCGCGTGCAAAGCAAATGCCCTACCCGCTGTGCTATTGCTCCGGCCCCCTGTATGTTGGAATTTTAGACCCCTGAAACAACTGTATTGTGAACAACTTTGTAAATGAAGGTGTTTAAATAAAAATTTTTAAAATTCCAAAAAGAGGTATTTATTATTGTCATTGTAATAATAACTCTTGCTACTTTTTTGTTGAAGACATGATACTGCCTGCATTTTGGAAATTCTCTTCAAGAGAATTTCTAAGACCAAAGTAACTTACAAAATCTTTAGAAATGTGGCGGGCAATCATTGTACTTAAGACAAAGCTTATAGGAAAAGTAATTCATCTAGAAGAAAATCTGTTCAAGGAATATAGATATAAACACTTCCACTAAGTGTGTAAACTTTTGACAATGCTTTAACTTTTTTTTTGTTTATTATCAGGATTATTGATGTAGCACTGCACTGTAGCACTGTTGTCCCGTTGTTCATTGATTTGGTGCTCGAGTGAGCACCAGTAACTTCTCCATTGTGAGACTTGTTGTTACTGTTTTTGGCATATGAATGCACCACGCGTAGCTTGCCAGCCTCTGCTGTGCAGGCAGGATACTCTTAGTAGCTTGCCGGGCTCTCCAAGAGGGACAGAGGAATCGAACCTGGGTCAGCTGCATGCAAGGCAAATGCCTTACTGTCTTGCTACCGATTCAGCCCAGCAGAAAATATTGATGTTTCTCCCCTTTCCTAAAAACCCACAAGTGCACCTGAATCTGAGGTGCATAAACAAACTTGTTTTCTACCTTGATTTTGTCTCTTCAATGCTCAAAGTGTTTGGGAGCTACAGAATTTTGAATTGCAGAGCTAATGAGTTAAGTAAGACTTCAAGGGCAGGCTCGATAGAGGAGTGATTGCTTCGCCTGGCCTGTAGGAGGCCAAAGTTCAATCTCCAGTTTTACCAAGTTCCAACCAGGAGCTGAGTATACCCAGGAGTGATCCCTGAGCACTGAGCTCTGAGTAGTCCCTGAAAACCAAAAAATTGGCCCTCAAATTTCTGTGAGTGAAGAGATAGCTCAAGGGGATGAGCACATGCTTTGCTTGTGAGCAGTCTCTGTTAAATCCCTCGAACTAGAAGATCAGCACAGAGCCTTTGATGACCTCAGGCCCAGCAAAATAAAGTGAAAAACATCTGAAGGGAAATTGATGAACACCACAACTTGAGTGTCTGCCAAACTTTCCTACCCGACAGAGATATAGACCTAAGGAATTCCATGTATGACATGTGTCATTTGATGATGGGGATGGCGCTATGGGAACCCAGGGGATACTTAAAAGTCTGGAGTATATGATATGAATATGAGATGTCCTGAGTTCAATCTCCGGCTCCCTCAGTACTGCCAAGGTGGCCAGAGCAGCCCGGAACTGAACTGTGAGAACTAGGTGCTGAATGCCAGGCCTACAAAGCCAGAAAGCAGCCAAGAGCCAACAGGAATGGTCCCCAGTTCACTAAAGTACTTCGGGGAGGCAAAAAAACAACAACACCCACATTTGAGGACATATTATGAGAAACTCATTTTTAGGCAATTTCATCATCACAGAATTGTTAAAGGATCATCGACATGTATCCCTTATAAATAAGCCTTTTCAGTCATCTGTTTCCAGAATAGGGAGGTTTTATTCATGTTGAGGAACTGCTCTAGTTCGTAAGTTCCCTCTGCTCTCAGATTTCCAAAATTTTCAGATTTTTTCACAGTTGTCTTTACTTTAGCACTCAGATGCTCATCACTCACAATCACTTTATATAATGAATACTGAATAAGGACTCTAATTGTTTCAAATACCCAGTATTAGCATGAAGTACATCAACGTTTGGTCTAGCCTTTTCTTCTAGCATCATAAACTTTTTACTGTGGTTATGATTGCCATACTTAAAGGCATATTCTTCTTTACTGGTCTTTAGTTTGGATGCTTAGAAAATTATCCATATATAATATTCCTTTTATTAGTCTATTTTTTATTTCAAGCAGATATTTTCATAGCTTCTATTGCTTTGCTCTTGTTCTTGAAGATCATAACTAGGGTGGAATGTGATATGCCTAACTGTTGAGAAATGACTATCACTGATCTACAACTTTTGTAAACCTTTGTCAATTTTAATTACAGTTTCAGTGAGTATGTTATTCACCCTTGGCACTTCTGACTGCCTTCTACAAAATAAGGAAGGTCTGTTTATCTCTAGATAGCTAATATACTTCATACTTTTAAAAACATAAATTAATGTTTTATTTTTATTGAATGTCTATTGAGGTGTTTTTTTTGGAGCGATAGCACAGCGGGTAGGGCGTTTGCCTTGCACGTGGCCAACTCGGGATCAATTCCTCCGTCCCCTATCAGAGAGCCCAGCAAGCTACCGAGAGTATCCTGCTCGCACGGCAGAGCCTGACAAGCTCCCATGGCATATTTGATATGCCAAAAAGACGGTAACAACAATGGAGATGTTACTAGTGCCCACTCAAGCAAATTGATGAACAATGGGACAGCAGCACTACAGTGCTACATAGAGATTTTAATTACAATCTTTTTCCTCCTAATGCAGAAACTTAAGCATTAACTACAATTACTTTCTAACATAAAATCTATGTTCCCTTTTTAGGATAACATTTTTATACTCTTATAGGTCTAGTCAGATTTCCTTTTAAAATTTTGTTAATTATCCTTTCCTCACACTTACTAACTTGTGTACTTGTAATATTTATCTATTTCATGAAAAATTTTAAATGTATTAGCATAGAAGTAAAGCTAGTAATTTTTAAATTTACATTCTTATAAAAGAAAAAGATATTGACCAATGAACTATTATGCAATGCCTGACCATTGTTTCTCATTTCCTCATAGGATTGACTCTCAATGACAAACAATACTAAGCTCATTAACACATATAATTTTATTTTTACTTTTTCTCCTTCAGTTTCATCAGCAGATAAAACTTGAGGGAAATTGAACTAACAGTATGATAATATTAAATGTGAAATCTATGTATACAATGTCTCTAAGAAACCCTGGTACTATACAGAATTAAAACAGCTTCCCAAAGTTGTACAACATATAAACCACAATTTATTTTAGCACTTATTTATCATTCAATTGGCATATCATTAATTAAGGAAATAAAGTCCTGCTCATTGCTTGTCTCCAGAAATTTATGACTGACATTTATGCATATATTTGGCAAGGGATATAATAGTTATAATAGAATCTGGGAGCCAGCCTGAAATGAATATTGGTCTAGAATATATTGTGGTGAGAAAGGCTTGCTGTCTTTGATAGTTAAAATATCCAGGAAGAAATACATCAATGATTATATACCCAGAAAGGTTTACATTTAAAAACTTACTGATTGAAAATCTAGTCTGTGGAACCCATAAGCAGTTGGGATAAGTAAGGTTTAAAGTGGTAAAGTTAAGAAGACAGAAGAGAATGTAGAGAGATCAATCTTACGAGTTTCTTTTATAGCCTCTCTTCTCTCTCTCTCTCTCTCTCTCTCTCTCTCTCTCTCTCTCTCTCTCTCTCTCTCTCTCTCTCTCTCTCTCTCTCTCTCTCTGGGCTGGTAGCTTCCATTTACTGTCTTCAGTGCTTTCTCTTATTCTTGTCCTTTCAACTCTTTTCTGGGAACAAGAATTCTTGAGTTATTTTAAAGCAGAAAGAAAAAGAAAAAGAAACAGGTTGGTTGAAAAGGATATTATATATTGGTTTCCTACCTCCACTTTTCACTTACATTCTTTCCCAATAGCTCCGCCTTTAAAGAAACTTTCTCATTTAGTGAAAGTTAAGTGAGCTGGAGAGATAGATGAGTATGAAGTGCTTGTCTTGCACTCAGCCAAGTCTGGTTCGATGGCTGACAGCACTTAAGCCTTGCTCCTCTCCTTCAACCTCCTCCCCTGCACCATCCGGAGTGATTTCTAAGCCAGGAGTAAGCCCTGAGTACAGAGCCAAAAACTCCCCTTAAAATTATTAAGCTTTTTTGGATATTTGATAGTAGTATTTTACATGAGCAATGAACTATAAAGAGTTGGCATATTTCAAAACTTTGACAATTCAAACCTAATTTTTCCAAGTTGATAATAGAGCAGTAAATTTCTACCAAAAGTTAATAATTTATAGCAAATGTTCTTTAAAAAATACTTTATTTACAGATTTTAGTTTTTGCAATTTTCTTTAGAAAAGTTGGAATGAAACATTAAGTTGCATGCATAACATATTTAGTTCATTATGAAATCTTCATAGTATTTCACTATATCTAACTTGATTTCCCAAGTTAATAATCTTACATTGAGACAAGGCAAAACGTTCCATGGAACCCCTGAAAGTCTTTTGCACATTTTTACCAAACCATCTTTATAATTTTTAATATTAGATCATAAACAACACTTCACATTTTAACATTTTGTTTTTTCTTAACATTTTATGCTACTTAATTGTCCATTGTACATGATTCAAAGTCATGTCAAATTAGACAAACACAGATATTTAGGTGAAATTTTCAGAAAAAAACTTAAAACACACAATATATCTAGGTACATTAGTGGTAAATAGAAATATAGGCTCTAGTAATAAGAATCAAAAATTTTTTATGGTTCTGTTGGAAAGCAAGCATAAATTTAGTTCTATTATAACAACATTTTAACATGATGTAAGAATCATACGTATTTTTAAAAGTTAGAAAGGGAAAGACAAATACACATTATTTAGTTCATATGCAGAATAGAAAAAAAGCAAAGAAAATAAAGTAGCAAAACAAAACAAGCCCTTCAGTTCTGATGGTGGTTACTAGAAGGAAGTGGGTGAGACCAGGGGTAAAAATAGACAAACAGGTACTTTAAATAATGATTAATACAATTAGTCATTGGTTGTGGGATTGGCTCTCTCAATAGATAGGTAGATATTACTGACACATGAAGCTGTACTACTAAAACTTAAAGCTGTAAACAAATGTTACCTCATTTTTCAAAAAATGTTTTGGGGTTTCTATTTTTGGGGGGTGTATGGTATTTTTTTTCTTTTACCACATCCTTCCTTGGTGCTCAGGGTTTACTTCTATTTCTAAACTCAGGGAATAGTTCTGGTGGCCTCAGGAAAATATGGAGGGCGGGGGATTGAACCTTGGTCAGCCATGTACAAGGCAAATGCCCTACCGACTGCACTGTCACCCTGGCCCCTCAAAAGAAATATTTGTACAAGATATCTAGATTGTTTATACATAGATGAAATTGTAACTCCATACTTGCTGCTTTCGCTCTAAAAATCTTTTGAGACACTGGTAAAATTCTTATTTTCAATTATAAGAAAAAATTATCGCCTAATCTGTTCTATGAATCCTAGCAGTAAGCATAATGAAATATAAAATTATGTGCATATTCAGCTATAATCTTAGCTTTAACTAAACGAGTTTTTTTAACTTGAACTTAATTTTCTTCCAGTTCATTAACTTTTTAATGTTTACTTTAGATCTAAGCCATAAAAGTTTAACAAGAAATTAAGTTCATTTTTACATATCTTTAACCCAGCATGACCTTTAAATATAATAAACAACTTGGAAAAAAAGTAAATTTTGCTCACTTTGTAGTGTTGAATTTAAAATTTGCAGGAAATGTTTTGACTTTTCAAAGGATACATTTCACTCTAATTATAGACCCCGATGTCGCTTGGCTGAGCAAGTGTGAGAAAGAGGCTGCGCTGCATGAGAAGATGAACAAAATGCTCAACTCAATAGGAGGGTGAGGAGGGTAATAAAAGAAAAGTTGGATTTCAGCAACTATTTTGTCGCATCTTCTATGAAATCATGAAGTGGCTACAAAATCAAAGAAATTGATTTTCCAGTTTTGGTGATGTATAAGTGAAAAGCATCATTTTCTCTTTTCCATTTCATGTTGCTATTAACCTTAGATTCTTTTGAACTTTAAGAACCAACCTCATAATGACACCTTGTTGAGACAAGCCCATCATGTACCAGATGCCTGGTGACTCATTGAAACACAAATTTAGTGTGCCCAGCAGTCCTCAATTACCATCATCATCATGGCATCTATTATAAGGGGATGAAACAAGTACTGATAGTACCAGAACGAGTAATGACTTCAGTTCACGGCAAAACCTCATCACCAAAAACCCAGATGCTCCTCATGGTGTCACTTACATCAGAGGGAAGAAGGAAAAGAAAGAAAAACAAGAGCAGGAAAATTCCCTTTGGGGAATAGAGTGATTCGAAACATAATTTGCTACAGACACAGCAGGGCCAGGGTGCAGGGATGTAGTCCTACGGTAAAATACAAGTCTTGCATGCACAAGTTCTCAGGTTCAATGCCCAGCACTGCAAATAACAAGATCGATGTGCAGTAGGAGCTACAATAAACTGTTTTATAGGGTAGACTTTCCTAACATTTCCTTCTGGAGAGAGTAGATCCGTGGATGTCAGTAGTCATATCTCATACACACACACACACACACACACACACACACAAACAAATGACCTTTAGAACCTGCTAAGTTTAAGAAACTCTAGGCTCAACAAATTGAAATTTATTGTCTGATTCCTAGCATGTTTAAATATTTTTTTAATTTTATGAAGTAGTTCACAATATTTTATTACATTTAATATTCAAATACCAATTCCACCACCATTACACCTTCCCACCACCATATTTCAGATGCTTCCATCCTGAGTCCTATTCCCTTCCCCAAAGCAGAACTGAAATAATCTATTTTGTATTTGTTGTTATGAAAAAAGTATCCTTAGAGGAAAGAGGGTGAAGAATGTTGTATTTCACCCAGGGACCACTAAGCCCTTCTGTAAGAGATTTATATGGTGATCTGTATACCATCACCATAGTTTGTCACTATACAATGGAAATTAATACTTTCGGAAATTAATATTTTCTTTGGGTGGGGGCCATGCTTGAGTTGCTCCTAGTAGTGCTCTGGGAAACATGGGTGCCTGGGGTTATACCCAGTCTTCCTGAAAACAAAGCCTATGGTAAGTCACTTGAACTGTCTCTCTGACACAGGAGGTTAATAGTTTAAAATATTTCCATAAGTTTAGTGCAACTGTGTTGCATAGAGGACATTTACTATAGAATATACTGAAATTATATTTATTATGAAATGTTAAAGAATGTGCTAAAATTACAGTACTTTTTGAAAAATTGGTTTGGTAATGTGGTTACAGTAGTTTAATTTATGGGGCCAGAGCCATGGAACAGTGGGTAGGGCACTGCTTTGATTCCCCCATATCCCATATGACACTCCAAGTACTAGTTTCTGAGTGCAGAGTCAGGAGTAACCCCTGAGCATCTCCAGTGTAGCTCCCAAATCCCCCCCCTCAAAAAAAAAAAAAAAAACCAAACCCAATAGTGTCTAATTTTATTGTATTGATGTACAAATTATCCCACACCAGCAGGAACAGAGTGTCCATAACCTTCCCTTCCTCCTTCTTCCTATCCCATTCCTCCATCACCTTTGGTGCAGTCTTTCTCCACTCATTCACACCCGACTCGTCTGTTTGGTTGTTAGTCATGATTTTGGTGCATGCTGAGGTTTACCTCATTAGTCACCACCTATGTGTATCAGAGCCTGCCAAGCCCCATGGCGTATTCAATATGCCCAAAACAGTAACACTAACAGGTCTCATTCCCCTGACCCTGAAAGAGCCTCCAATACGGCATCGTTGGGAAGGACAAGTAAGGAGAGGCTGCTAAAATTTCAGGGCTGGGACGAATGAAGACGTTACTGGTGCCCACTAGGGCAAATCGATGAACAACGGGATGATAGTGACAGTGATAAGAGATCACTAACATGTTGTTAGAGGTTGAATCTTTTGTGCTTTTATATATATATGTGTGTGTGTAAAAAAAATTCCCTCTAAGATGATTCCCAGAATTTTTACATATAGTTTTTTTTCCCTTTTCTTCTGAGATTTCATTCTAGTTATGACATGTCACCAAATATTTATACTAAATAAAAATCATGAATACATCCCAGAATGTTACTTGTTACCTCTTTGCTATCTAATTATCAGATGGCTGGTGGGACACTATAATTATTTTTACTTTATTTTCACAACTGGCATGTGAAATAGACACGACTCTGTTGAGGACAGATGTTGTCCCCATCCAGGGATGGCTGGATATGTGTCCCAACACCTCTGTGGTGATGTTAAGCCCACAAGGATTTTTTTCAAGTTGAAGCAATGATTTTTCTAAGGAGGATAGATGCCCAAAAGCTCCTATTTATTGAAGTCATAACGTCCAAAAGAGTAGACACTTCTCATCATACAAGATTAATTACAAATTTAATATTTTACTCATACTCAAATTTCAAGCATTACCTACCCACATGTAACCAGAAGTTACTACTGAACCATCTCTGTAAACTAAATTTCCATCACTATGAAAAGTTCTATTGAATACCCCTGGACAGAGTGAGTACACAGTTGCATGGATAGAAAACTTCCTTCTGGAGGGAGCTCACTACATCTTAGATGCCTACGGAATCCCACAACAAAATCCTGAAATTTTGCAGCATCCATGCCCCTAATTGACTTCAGTTGAATGACTGCTGGTTCCAAGCCATAGAAAATAGTAACCATTAACATTTCCAGAAACTCGTGTGTCCCAGAACAAACTATTATAAACCAGAGATATACACATGTGCACCAGAGAGTCACATTTGCATACATTCAGTCCTTTTTCTCCATATAGAAAATAGACTGATTTGCAAAAAAAAAAAAAATTCCTGACTTTTGGGGGCCAGTAAAATATTATACTGGTAATGCGCTTGCCTTGAATGTGGCTGACCTGGGTTCCATCACCAGCACTGCACCCCATAGGGTCCCCCAAGCACCAACAGGACTGGCTTGGGCTCCAATCCAGAAGTAAACCCTGAGCACCACTGGGTGGGGACAAAAAAAGTTATGATTTTCAGAACTAACCTGCTTTCTGTATCTTCATAGTTCCAATCATTTTGTCTCTCCTAAAACTACATTATTTTCCTTGACCCCAAAATATTCACTAAATATGCATTTTGGTTTTTGTTTAGGAGAGACACCCTGCGGTGCATAGGGCTTACTCTTGGCTCTGTGCTCAGGGATCACTCCTAGAAGTGTTCAAGGGATCATCTGGGGTGTTAGGGATTGAATCTAGATCGGCTGTACGCAAGACAAGCACCCTACCTGCTGTATTGCCACTCCAGGAACTCAGTAAATAAATTTAAGGAAAAAGAAGACAAGCTCTTGAATAACTGAGTCACCATAATTCTCTCCTAAGACAATAGAGATCAGCTAAACAAACCCTAAATCACGAGAACTTGCTCTTTTTTCGGGATTTATTTCTTTGTTGACAAGTTACATAGATTTTCCCCATTAAGCTCATTCTGAAAGTTCATGCTTCATGCTCTGTGTTTCTGTCCTTTTTACAATCTATCTAACAGTTTATATTCCCTAAGGAACTCAAGGTCAAAGACAAGCCAAGGGTTGGTGACTGCGATGAATCGGGTCAAAAACAAGTCAAAATCAAAAACCAGAGGATTAGCCAAGTTTCAAATCAGTTTTTTCCAAGCCTTGTTGATAACATGAAAGATTTAGTGTTTTTTTTTCTTTTTTTGGTCACACCCAGTGATGCACAAGGGTTACTCCTGGCTCTGCACTCAGAAATTACTCCTGGTGGTGCTCATGGGACCATATGGGATGCTGGGAATCGAACCCGGGTTGACAGCATGTGAGGCAAATGCCCTACCCGCTATACTATCGCTACAGACCTGAATTATTTAGAATTTTAAAAGTCCTATAATCCAACATATTAATTAAACTGACCTGGGGAAATCAAAATTATTGAGAACCACATTAGTCCATAAAAGATTTAGAATCACTGTTCAAGGAAAATCTGGGCCCTGGTTTCTAGAGTAGATGTTTCAAACTTCCCTACTTACCTTATTTCAACCAACGGATGGCTTTTAAGAATCCCATTGTCTTTTTTAGGAGGTGGGATCACATGTTGTGGTCACATGCAGCAGTGTTTGGGGTTTATTATTGACTTGATACTCAAGAATCACTTTTGGGAGGCAGGGTGGGGGGGCAGGGGCGCTCCCAGACTTTATGTGGAGCAGACCGAACTCTAGTTGGATGGTGCAATACAAACACTTCACCTGCTGTTCAATCTCTGCAGCCCCACCCCCTCTCCTTCCTTCTTTCCTTCCTTCTTTCCTCCCTTCCTCCCTTCCTTCCTCCCTACCTCCTTTTCATACTTTCATCTGTCTGTCCTTCCTTCCTTCCTTCCTCCCTTCCTTCCTCCCTCCCTCCTTCTTTCCTTCCTCCCTCCCTCCATCCCTCCTTTATGTCTTTCCTTCCTTTCCTTCTTCCTTCCTTCCTCCCTCCCTTCCTCCCTTCCTCCCTCCTTCCCTCCCTCCCTCCCTCCCTCTCTCCCTCCCTCTCTCCCTCACTCACTCACTCCCTTCCTCACTCATTCCCTCCTTCTTCCTTCCTTGCTTCCTTCCTTCCTTCCTTCCTTCCTTCCTTCCTTCCTTCCTTCCTTCCTTCCTTCCTTCCTTCCTTCCACCTTCTAAGGATTTATGACTACATTGCCTTCACCCAGATAATCTAAAATAATTCCCCAATCTCAAAGCCCTCAACCTTAATCAGATCTACAAAGTGACTTTATACCGTCTAGGTTAAAGTATTCAAAGATTTAGGAGAAGAGAGCATGCTCTCTCATATTTTGTCTTTGTTAAAGTTCTTTTCCATTGATTCCCTCAGTTCAGTGAGCCTCACTGGGGCTGTTGCTCTAAAGTCTTCAGGGAGTTTAGCAAATTCTGATGTGTTTCAGGCCCTTACCAGGCTTTTGCCCCTAACACAGGTGAATTCCTCTGTGATTTCATTATTTCTGTAATTTCTTCTGTTACAACAAGTCTCACAATGGAGACATTACTGGTGCCCGCTTGAGCAAATGGATGCACAATGCGATGACAATGCTACAGTGCTACAGTGCTTCTGTCATTTTATGTCCCACTGAGGGTCAGGGTTGGAGGAATCCATGTTTGAGCAAGACCGGGCAACAATCTTGGGATCATGATTACAATTCCCAGACTGTGAATGTGGTTGTGAGTTTGTGTGAATCTGAGCAACTGCCAGGAATTTGCAGCTACAAATGCCCCAGGGCCACGTCAGAATCCGGGGTTTGGGGGGGCTGGGATAAGAACCAGAGTTCACAGCTGGTGGGCTCGGCGTGGCTGTAGTTCTAGCAGGTGCAAGCAGTAACTGGGGGTTCACAGGCAAGGACCCAATAGCAGCCATAATAGTGAACATGCCTGTGTAGTTACTGTGTGATTGGCTTCTACCAGCTCCCAGAAACTGGTGCCAAGGCCAGGAGGACCCAGGGAATATCCTGTAGTATGAAGTTGTGAGTGTTCGGCAAGGCTTGTAATGTTTGAGCAGGTCTGGGTGCCACCAAATCATAAGGCAAGAAAATTACATAGTGGTTAAGGTGCATTCTGTGCCCCTGAGCCCTGTTTGATCACCAGCACCACATGGTCTACTAAGCATCACCAGGTGTGACCCTAGAGGCCTCCTGGCATCTGCCACGTCGACCTGAGTAATCCCTGGCACCGTGGAGCCTGAAAAACATAAGAATCTCACACTCTTTCATCGAACTTCCAGGCTGATTGCACAAGAATCAGTAGAGGGTCACTAGGGCCTCCTAAGCACTGCTTGGGAGATTCCCCTTCTCCCCAAATCCAGTGCATCTGAGCATCACATTTGAGCAGAGTCCTATGGGAGTCGGGGTGTGCCATCAAAATGACCCTATTACTGTTCCAAGATTTCAAGTGCCAGAGGCACCTGTACACCAACTTGCAAAGGTCTGGGAGCCAGAGACCAGGCATCAGAGTTTGTGAGTTCACTGAGGCACCGGAACACCAATACATAGAGGGGCCAAGTGGATTCAAGGCCCCCAGCGTCCTTGCTGTGCTCACTCCGCTGGCTGTGTGCACTGCCTCTGTCATCTGCGCATGTGTATCGGAGGGAAGCAGAAACGTTTTAAGAGGAGAGGGTGGTTTCCCTGAGCATGTTCTCCAGAGGAAGCGGGGTACAGCAGGCAGGAGGGACCCCTTGATCTGCAGGACACTCTCACTGCAGGTGCACTGTCTGCTCACTAGCCGTCACACGCGACTGGAGAGGACACAGGTCTGTTAGCTGGGCTTAAGCTAGCGTTAGTCAGTCCCCATGTTCCTCAGCTCTCAGCTGGGCATGGGTGGAACACTAAGGAATTTGCCTTCAGAGCAACTCAGAGAAGGGAACACCAAGTAAAATGTGGTTGGAGGCCATGCGGGGGAAGGGTGATGCTTCCGGAATGTAGACTAGAGACCAAACACAATGGCCACTCAACACCTTTATTGCAAACCACAACACCTAATTAGAGAGAGAGAACAAAAGGGAATACCCTGCCACAGTGGCAGGGTGGGGTGGGGGGAGATGGGATTGGGGAGGGTGGGAGGGATGCTGGGTTTACTGGTGGTGGAGAATGGGCACTGGTGAAGGGATGGGTTCTCGAACTTTGTATGAGGGAAACATGAGCACAAAAATGTATAAATCTGTAACTGTACCCTCACGGTGATTCACTAATTAAAAATAAATACATTTAAAAAAAAAAAGAAATTTGCCCTCAGGATCTCTTCTTTCAGGAAAGAGTGATGTGGTGGTGGGGTGTGGGGGTGCACCCTGCACTACTCTGGGGCATTTTTAGCTCTGAGCTCAGGATTGACGTTGGCAATGTTCAAGGAAACCGTATGTGAACCCAAGGATTTGAAACAGGGTCACAGCCACATTCGAGGCGAACACATTATCTCCTGTACATCTCTCTAGCAAGGTTCTAAGAAATTGTCTGTAGTGAATCTCCCAGCAAGGTTTCGAGAGGTTCCTGAGCCCTCTGTATAACTTAGGGGCTCTTGCCCTTCATTTCTGCTGTAACAATAGGACTGGAGGAAGGGGGTGTAGGGTGCACTGCATAATTCCTTTTCCCAGGGAAGGGTTCTCGCTTCAGAGCTCTCTGCCAGCCTGATCTGTTGCTCCTTTCTGGTGAGGGTGTCACCAGCACAAGATCTGTGGGACAACCCAGTACTCTGTTCAACGGGACCTCAGGCAAGTTTCTATGTTTGATCTGATCCAAGTTTTTGTTTAGATTTTGCTTGAGATCACAAGAGAATGCTGACATCAGTGGTGTGTGTGTGTGTGTGTGTGTCTGTGTGTGTATATGCACACATGCACCATTCCCTGCTGAGCTCAGGGATTACTCCTAATTTTGTGCTCAGGAACCACACCTGGCAGTGCTTGGAGGGCCATATGCAATGGGTTTAAACTGCTGTTGACCACATGCAAGGCAAGTGCCTTAACTCCTGTAGTATCATCCCTACAGACTGTCTTTGAATATCTTCATTCGGTGTTTAAATATTGAAATATCTGCTTTCAATTTTCAGCATTTTTAAAGTAAATTTTTTTGAAAAATAGGCATATATATATAGCTGAAACTAGTTAACTAAATAGGTTAAGTATAATTTTCTTCTTTTTCATATCTACTATGTTCTCATCCTCTACTTTAAGCCATTTATGTTCCTTTTAATTTATTCAGTCAGCAAAGAAATGTGCATACACATCACTGTCACTGTCATCCCGTGGCTCATCGATTTGTTCGAGCGGGCACCAGTAACGTCACTCATTGTGACACTTATTGTTACTGTTTTTGGCATATCCAATACACCACAGGTAGCTTGCCAGGCTCTGCCGTGTGGGCGCTATACTCTCGGTAGCTTGCCAGGCTCTCTGAGAGGGGCAGAGGAATTGAACACGGGTCGGCCATGTGCAAGGCGAATGCCCTACGGCTGTGCTATTGCTCCAGCCACAATATGCATACTTTTTCTCTTTCTTACACAAAAGCAAATATATATGAATACCACATGTGTTATGATATATATAAAACACATGAAATTAAAATATACACATAACCCAAAATTAACAAAAATGGTTTTAGAAGTTCAAGATATCAAATGTACCAAAGATTTATTTACAATGAAGTAAACATTTCACATGTTTTGATTGCTATAAAAATGCTTAACGTGCTCTTTTTAATTGCCTTTGTTTTCAATATTTTAAAATGTTTCTTACATGCCAATTTTATATAAAAAAGTTATCCAATGACTCATTATTGTACAATGCATTAAGTAACATTGTTTTATTCCTCTTTAATCATAAAAAGTTAGTTATGCAGCTTGTTAGTGTATTTGTTTTATTTTTTCCATAGCCAAGCATGCCTTTGAGGGATTCAAGTTCTTCATGGCTTGGAAGTAGTACCATAAATTAGAATGCTGTGTATTTTTAAAAATCAAAGTCTTTTTTAATACTAAATTTCATATAAATAAATCATTAAAAGGAGAAAACACTAAAGCAATCAAATGTTATTCACCCATATAGGCACCAATGACCAAAGAAAGATATTAAGAAGAGAAAGATATGTCTACTGATTCATAGTTGAATATCTGGAGTTTAGAAAATATTAACCATCTAAAAACAATTAAAATATGAAGTTATAGAATTATAGATAAAAATCAAAACTCTCGTATATAAGAAATAAAATATACAACCACAATATAGTATGCTTTCAGCCTTGAAAGTTATTTTCACAGAACACCAAAACTTTAGAATATCTGAAGAATATCTGCCCTCTTTTTGTTCTATGATAAATCTCTACCTTTTCTGGGTACTACAATAAATAATTTCTCCACTACATGTCTTTTAAGGATTAAAGAATCTTCCCTGAGCATATGAAAAATTTTGAAGTAACTTGGGCCTATAATATTTAGCCATTTAAATCAGAGGAGCCATTTTTCTGGAATTTTCTAACAATTGCTTAATTTTTCATTTTGCTTCTGTAATCATATACTTGATGTACATTAATTAGCATATGTGTTTATAAAGGTTTCCAAAATTCTAAAACATCATAGATGATGTTGTGAATTTAAATTGCAGTCCCCAAATAGATGTGTCCTAATTCTAATCCTGCTACCTTTGAGTGTGTCCTTCTTTAGAAATGAGTCTTTGTAGATTTAATTAAGATAGGGACCTTGAGCTGACATCATTCTGGATTTAGAATAGGCTCTAAATTTAATGACTGTTGTCCTGATATGAAAAGAAGAGGGATATTTGAGACAAAGACACATAGCGAGGATTATATGAAAATGAAGTAGAAAGGAGTGTGATAAGTCTATAAACAGCAAGATTAAGACTGCCAACAGGAATTAGAACCTGAGACGAAGAACAGATTCTACTTCAAAACTTCCAGAAGGAAAAAAAATCTTGCCAACACCATAATTCTTGACCTCCAGAACTATGAAAAAGTAAAATGTTGTTTTTTAGGCCACAAAATTTGTGATCATTTGTTAGAATAGCTTTGGGGAATCAATGAAAATGATTAAATAGCCCAACTTACTGTACTGTAGCACTGTCATCCCATTGTTCATCGATTTGCTCGAGTGGGCACCAGTAACATCTCCATTTTGAGATTTGTTGTTACTGTTTTTGGCATAGTAAATACGCCACAGGTAGCTTGCCAGGCTCTGCCATGCGGGCAGGATACTCTGGGTAGCTTGCCGGGCTCTCCAAGAGGAACGGAGGAATCAAACCCAGATCGGCTGTGTGCAAGGCAAATACCCTACCCACTGTGCTATTGCTCCAGTCTGGTAATATGTCGAGGAACAAAAATGTTAATGTTGCCCAGACTGAAAAACACGTAAATATTGTGGCAATTAGTTTCTACTTTTTATTCAGAAGAAATAAGGACATTATATTGATCAAAAGCATACATAAACATTTTTGGGTGGAATTTTCTTATGGCCTATGGAAATTTTCATCACTGTTCTTTCCTGTAGAACATTCTAGGCCAAGGAGTATATTCCCAGGAAGGAATAGCTTAAGGCATAAAATGCGCCCAATGTCTCCATCTGAGAATTCTTTCATAATTTATTCAATCAATTTATCCTGTTTTGACCTCGGGACTGAGTTTGGCAGTGAACACAATATCACTTAATAAATAACTCTTTCCCTCAAAATGATAGATGAATCAAAGGAAATAAATTATAGTGTGATATTAAAAGTAATACTGAAAAGATATAAAGTATTATGAAAAACAAAAGGAATGGGACAACTAATGCTGCCTGAAAGGACTTAGAAAGCCACAGACAGAAGAGACTCCTAGGAGGAATCTGGCCATGTGAAAGATGAAGGGAAACGTGGAAGGAATTCAGGACAAAGTGGCAATGGGTGTAAAATTTCCAGGTATCTCAGACACTTTGCAAAATAAGAGCTTATATTTGCCGCCAATTCAATTTACATTCTTGTACAGATAACGACTAAGCTATTGAAATCTGAGTTGGCAATGTCTAGAATAGAATCATCCATGAAAGCTAAATCAGAGAAACCATGAATCTAGTTTCCAAGCCTAGGTAGCTGGTCTATAAATCCGAGTGTTGTTGGTTATAGTCCTAGGGAAATTCTAGGGCCACATACCGACAATGATGACACATGGCTTTTTTATTGCCAAAGAAGAAAATGTTCTAGAAGAGAACAGAAGGAGGCAGCTTTATCTAAGCAAAAAAAAAAAAAAATCAAGTTCATCTCTAAAGAGAGATCTAAGTTAAAACAGTCACAGTTATTCATTCTGAACACACAGAATATTTCTCTGCTACATCACCTGACTTGCTTAAGGCTCAGCTCTGCCCTTATATGTGCCTTGATAAAAGGTCTAGTGGGACATGTCTAAGAAGCAAAAGGACTCATTTTAAACAGATCTGCCTAAACATACTTCTTTAAACAAGTTTTTTTTTTAATAATCATCCTGGAAATCATGTCACCTATGTATTGTGGTGAGAGACTCCACTACAAATAAAACACATTTCTGTCTTTTTCTTTTTCTCTATCGAGAAGTATGTCAGATATTCTTCCGAGACAGACTGATAGTGACTCTCCCTCCAACCCAAGGGAGAGGAGGCAGCTTATAATAATTGTAGGCTGACATGGAAACCGTAAATCATGTCTGAGGTAATGGAATATGGTTCTCTTATTAAAAAGAAATAATGATGTAGGCAGTCAGGTTTGTCACCCATTGGTATCACTTCACTTATTTTTAATTGGTCACCCATTGGTAGAAAATTTTAATAAGTCATAAAACCAAGAAGTGTTTGAAGAGTCGAGAGAATCTGAAAGGAAGCCATTCTACAGCAGGAGAGTGGGGAGCGCCCTCTGAGAGATAGTTAGCAGGCAGTAGCATGTGCCCTACTAAGACTGAACGAGACCACCAGAGCTCAGTGCAATTTTTCTTGGCAACGTCCTAGCAATAGCTCTTTTTTGTTCTGAGAGACAGGCTAGGAAAAAGACCCTAAAAAAATTGTTCCTTTCCAAACGAGCTGAGAGATCCAATTTTGGAGCAGCTCAGACACACTATTTTGGAAGCATTTATGTCTTCTTTGGGTATATAATTTCCCTTAACTAGATGGGGCACCTCTCTCTCTCTCTCTCTCTCTCTCTCTCTCTCTCTCTCTCTCTCTCTCTCTCTCTCTCTCTCTCTCTCTTTCATTCTCCCTTGAACTAATATGCTTCCTTAGTAAAATTCATTTGCTTTATTATGTCTTGTTTTCTGAAATTGGTTTCTATGATGACATAAGAAGGGTAACCTTACAACAGCCTGATAAAGATAAATGTCTGGAAATCCAAAGGACACGAAGAAGCTATTGGGCCCATGTAAATCATGTGGCTCACAGGTGCAGCCTGCTAGCTGTGTAAGCGAGGCTGGTAGGCCAGTTGTGTCATTTGTGCCCATGCAAACAGGACCAAGGGCAGGCTTTGCTAGCCTTGACGTCCCTGGTAACACTCCCCATCAACAACAGAAGGTCTGTTCAAAAATAAATGCTTGAAAAGAATGGCTTCAAAAACCAAAGTGTTTAATGAGTCCACTTTGCAGTCAAAGGTATTCTTATTAAGATTTCTTATTCTGAATGCTTTTGAGAAAGTTTAAAACTAACCTCTAAATGATCCCTGTGATGTGGGGGGTAGGGGGCTTGGAACTGGATTTCTGAGAATCCCTGGACAGTCATGCTCCTAAGTGTGATAGTTAATGATGTGTTTCCAAGAAATGAGGGAAAATGTTATGTAACTACAGGAGAGAAATAGAGGCTTCATTAATGCAGTTGCGTATCCACCTAAGGAAGTAACCAAGCGAAGGTTCTAGTTCACCACCCTCTAGTATCCACAAGTCCTGCTCCTGAGTGGCGGGCAACTGTAACTTATTTGAGAAAGAAATAGGTGGAGGGTAAGCTCCAAAGAGTCACCTCCAGATGACAGTGCACCATGGGGGAACAATGCAGAAGCCCACTGACGTCAAAGAGTGAAGAAAATGGCCTGATTGGCTCTACCAGTTCCAACCAGTTCTATAACCTCTCAGATCACAATTTTAGAGACACAATAATGAGGATGCTTAATGATAAAAGATGACACCAGTACAAAAATAATGAGTGGAAATAAGAAAACTGCAACTAGAGGAGACAGAACTGAAGAGTCTGGTAAATGAAATTTAAAAAAACACGCAGTGGAAGGCCTCAGAAGCAAAATAATGGCAGTTAAGGACAAAAATCAGTGAAATCCAAGATGAAGTGAAGGAAACCTCTAGAAAATAACAGAAGATGAGGTAAAGTCTCAACATAAATTAGCAGCATACCAGACAACTATGGAATGAGTTCAAGAAAAAAAGAAAGGAAGGAAGGAAGGAAGGAAGGAAGGAAGGAAGGAAGGAAGGAAGGAAGGAAGGAAGGAAGGAAGGAAGGAAGGAAGGAAGGAAGGAAGGAAGGAAGAAAGGAAGGAAGGAAGGAAGGAAGGAAGGGAGAACAACATATGAGAACAACATCCCTAAGGAGCAGTAACCTGAATTAGGTGAAGAACCACTAATCAAAGAAATCATGAAGGAAACTCCAAGAGCTGATGAGAGCATATGCTCTGATTCAAGATATCCAAAGGCCCCAGCCAGAGTAGACCCAAACAATAACCCTCTAAGACAAACTAATCAGAATTACAAAACCCAAAGACAGAGACAGAATATTGAAAGCAGCTAGATCCGAGAAGGAATTTGCATTCAAAGATGTTTACTAAGATTTATAGCAGATTTATCAGGTTAAACTCCATGGGCCAGAAGAAAATGGGAGGATGGGGAAATACAGTAAAAGTAAAACCTCAATGAAAGGAATACCTAGCCAAGAACACTCTACCCAGCTAGATTATCATTCAGATTTGAAGAAATAATATAGAACTTCATGAACAAGCAGCAGTTTAAGAAATTTATAGCCGGGAAACTATGTTCACAAGAATGTTCACAAGAATCACCAAAGGGACTTTTTTAAAGAACAATCCAAACCTCACAAATACACATAACTTCTACGAAAGGATAGTAATAGACATTCATCTCAATAATCTCACTTAACTTCAATGGCTTGACTTCACCAATGAAAAGACACAAAGAGTATGATGGATCTGAAAACTGGGCTTCATTTTTGCTGTCTACAACAGACACATCAGTCAATTTTCTGCTGCTGTCAAATGATAAATATGAACAATTTATCTGAAAGTAAACATGGGCTCAAAGTTGATGGCAGGAAAACAATCTCACTGACAATTCCCATATGTATATCACACAGCATAGATTTTAAATTTTATAAGGCTACTAAGGATAGGGATGGTCATTTCTTAATGATCAAGGGATCTATAAATCACTAGAAACTCACAATCCTAAACATTATAATGGACAATCAAAATACTTAAAACAGTTACTAATAATCTGAAGGAAGATATTGACAGCCACACAATAGTGGTTAGAGACTTTAAAACTCACCTGGCACCACTGAATACACTATGCAAAAATTCACTAGGAAAACACTGCCATTAAAGTAAGATTTGGAAGATTTGAGCGTAGAATACATGTATAACGGTCCTTAATCCACCCAGAAGATGTGAGTTCCCATTCTTCTTGAGTGTACATGGGACAATCTCCAAGATTGAACACAGGTTAGTTCACAAAACATATCACCCTAAAATCAATAAAATAGAAATTGTATCCACCATTCTCTCAGATCAGGATGCCTTGGAAATGGAAATCAATCACAAAGAGAAATATTGGATACCTCAGACACTTGGAAGTGAAACAATTTACTACTGAACAATGAGTGGATCAGAGAGAAAACCAGAGAATAAATCAAAAGATTACTGTAAACAAATGAGAATGAAAACAAAAGTTGCCAGAACTTCACAGAAATGCAAACATTCATTCAGAAGCAAGAAATAATCCAAATAAATTACCCAGTAGCAAGCAAGCAGAATAAAAAAATAATAAAAACAGAGCAAAAGTAAGTAAATAAAGTAAAATTTGGAGCAGAAATCAATGGAATGACTATTTGTTTTAAAAACTAAAAAACATCAACCATCAAACCCCAACCTAGACAAAATACAATACCTGTTGCATGATCCAGTATCTTCTAAGCACCCAAGATTCTAATGCTTCTCCAAGTTTACTAACCTCTGCTATCAACCATTTTAGCTGCAACTTAGGAATGAAATTTCAGGGTTTTATTCATGATACTATGCAAAAATCAAAGAATTTGATTAGCTAACTCCTTTCTTGTAGCAGGGTCATGAAACATGCTTTACAGACTAAAGGTTTATGTCTATCTTCTGCCTCACTCCACCTTTGCAAATTGCAAATTCCTATACAGATACCCAATATGAAACTATTTGGAAATGGCCCTTTTGGGGTGAGGGTGAGGGTACAAGAGTTCAACCAACTCACCAATGCTCAGGGACTATACCTGACTGTTCTCAGCAGTGAGCCTGGCAGTGCTTATAGGACCATATACCTTGGTGGGGATCTATTGCATACAAAGCAATTCCCTTACCTGCTGCGTTATCTCTTTGGCCTTGAAATTGGCTCCTTTGGAGGTGTTTCCATCGAGAAGATGGCATTGCCCTTAGAGGTCTCCTTAACCCTTTTTCTATGTGA
Source organism: Sorex araneus (assembly GCF_027595985.1). NCBI lineage: Eukaryota > Metazoa > Chordata > Mammalia > Eulipotyphla > Soricidae > Sorex > Sorex araneus. The sequence continues at coordinate 54,565,271 of NC_073308.1, read as the reverse complement.
GGTTATGTATTTATTTATATAAAAGAATATAATATAATTAAAGACTTTACTTGGAAGTAAATTTTGTCTTTTTGTCACCTTTGACAATTTTGTCATCTTTCAAAATCTCAATATATACTATAGAAACTATCCTTAGATATTATAATGCTGAAAGATTAAACTATTGTATGCCATTTATAATTTTAAATAAAATGTTATTCATTGCCATTGATTTTTCAATTCTGCATTTTGGGGGAATATACCTTTACATTTTGGGGTGGCAATACACCTTGCCACAACCCATCACCAAAGTTCTAATGCTATTCACACAATCAGGTTAACACATACACCCCGCCCCCTTTACTGTCTTCTCCCAAATTCCCTCTCTTTTCTACCTAGTAAGCATCATATATTTAATAGAATCTTAGTTTTTGTGTTGTTTTGACAGTTTATCTGCTTTGATTATTTATATTTCACATTTCATTGAAACCACCTTATAATTGTCATTCATTTTTTAACTTATTTTTCTTAATGAATCACGAATCATGAAATCCCATTGATCATCGATTTCTCGAGCGGTCTCAGTAACCTCTCCATTCGTCCTATCCCTGAGATTTTAAAAGACTCTCTCCACTCGGCCTTCCCAACAATGCCACATTGGAGGCTCTTTCAGGGTCAGGGGAATGAGATCCAACTTGTTACTAGCTTTGGCGTATGAATACACCATGGGAAGCTTGTGAGGCTGACCCATGTGGGCAGGAAGCTCTCAGCAGCTTGCTAGTTTCTCCCAGAGGGAGAAGTAGGTTATAAGATATCGCGCAGCTGCTTTGCAGTAGCGCACTTCTGGGAGCTTGCTTTTAAGTCTCTGGATGTTGGCCGTTGATGGGATTACACACACCTGGGTTTCTCTGCCGGTACCTTCATGCGTGAGACTTGTCCGAACGTGTGGGAGCTCTGCTCGGGGCATGGAGGGAAGCTGGAGCCCATCCCCCTGAGGGGGCCCAGGGAAGACAGCCATATTTTTCTTATGATAATGAATCACCTCAAATTCCATCCAGGTAGTCACAGAAGTCACATTTCACCTTTTATTTTTGATGGGCTGGGGCTCCCAAGCAATGCTCAGGGGGCTTAGGGGCTATTCTTTGAGATTAAGCCAACGAGGCTTGATGCAGCTGCTGGAAGAAGAATAATAATAGCTGTAGAAGTGGACTATTTCTGCAGTATTCATGGAGCTATACTCAGTGGTACAAGCATGTGAGCCTTTGAGCTATCCTGAGTTTAACTTTTTAAAGAGCAATAGCACTGCCCAGCAAGCTCAATCAGTAAAGCATGGAACGTTAAATTACAGTTGTGTCCCCTGAATACATATATGTGCATACATACACATATATGTACTACAGCTTCTTTACCCAGTAATCTATTCATGGGCAACTATATTGTTTCCATGTCTTGATTATTCTTAGTACTCACTTAGTACCCACTATGCCCCTGAATCAGGAGCTCCTGATTCAGGGGCATAGTGGGGTTCTCTATGTTCATCTACAGATCCCAGATTCTTTAGTATTTTCAAGAATGAAACTATTGAATAATAAATATGCTCAAGATTGACTTAGAAAAGAGGAAATTTTTGTTCCTTTGAATGTGTGCCAATCTCTGTGGTATGAGGTGGTGTCTCATGGTTGTTTTGATATGCATCTCCCTGATGATTAATGATGAAGAGCATTTTTTATGTGCCTTTTTGGCCATTCGTATCTTTCTTGGAAAAATTTTTGTTCATTTCTTTGCCCCACTTTGGTACATCTATACAATGGAATACTATGCAGCTATTAGAAAAGATGGAGTCATGAACTTTACATATAAGCCGATCAACATGGAAAGCATCATGCTAAGTGAAGTGAGTCAGAAAGAGAGACAGACATAGAAAGATTGTACTCATCTGTAGAATATAAAATAATAGAGTAGGAGACTAATACCCAAGAATAGTAGAAATAAGTATCAGGAGGTTGGCTTCATGGCTTGGAAGCTGGCCTCACATGCTGGGGGAAAAGGTAGCTCAGATAGAGAAGGGAACACAAGTAAAATGTGGATGGAGATTCCACTCGGGAAGGGAGATGGGTGCTGAAAGTAGACTAAAGACTGAACACGATGGCCACTCAATACCCTATTGAGTGGGGTATCCCATGCAAACCACAGCACCCAAAAGGAGAGAGAGAGAGAAAAATGAAATACCCTGCCACACAGAGCGGGGTGGGATAGGGAGAGATGGTAGTGGGGGTTGAGAGGGATACTGGGTTTATTGGTGACAGAGAATGGACACTGGTGGAGGGATGGGTGCTTGAACATTGTATGAGGAAAACACAAGCACAAAAATGTGTAAATCTGTAACTGTACCCTCATGGTGATTCACTAAGTAAAAAATAAATTTTTTAAAAAAAAAGAAAGAAAAGAAATTTGATTGAAAAGTAGAAGAGAAAGAAACTCCAAGCAGGAGAGGAGCTTAGGATAAGACTAAGTAAAGTATGGCTCATTTTGTGGGAAGTTATAGAAAACTAGGTCATTGTGTGACTTATCAAGTAATCAGAGGATTCCGATTTGTTTCCCAGAGATGCCTTCGTAATTTAGGGCCCATTTGTGTTGCTAAGATTAACATCTTGCATCCCCACATAGGCTGGTGGGGACTCTTTGCTCATGTAAGACCTTTAGGTTATATATTTTCACCACATATCCAGCTGTTACCCCTTTGTCTCTTATTCTCCTGTGAACCTAAGGGCTGGGGCAGAATTTATGGTCTTGGGAAAATTTTAACGTTATAAGTCTCATAAAACCCAGGAATTTGTAAGAATTTTTAAAATGTAAGAAGGGGAGAGTTGAAACGAGTCTGCTTGCAACAGCTGACAAGAAAAAGCTAAGGTTCCCCTTTCACTATGAACAAAAATGAGTATAGATCCTTTTGAATAGTGTATTTGTATTTTTTTGGATATATACCTAGGACTGGTAATATGAATTTCACTATCTTTAGGTTTTTAGGGAGTTTCCATGCCACTTTGCATAATAGCTTACCAATTAATGATTAATGGTCTCTCCAAAAGTAAATCAGTGGGTTTTTTTTCCATACTCTGGCCATGTATTGCTTTCAGTTTTTGGTATTAGGTCATTCTTGTGGATGTGAGGTAATAGTACATTGTGGGATTGTTTGTCTATTTTTCTTGTTATTATTTTGGTTTGGGGCCACACCCATCATTGTTTAGGGGTTACTCCAGGCTCCGCACTCAAGATCATTCCTGGAGGTCCTTGAGAGACCATGTGGGATGCCAGGGATCAAACCTAGGTCGGCCACATGCAAGGCAAAACCCCCTACCCACTGTACTATCTCTCTGGCCCTCAGTGCATGATGGTTCTGATTTGCATTTCTCTAATAAGTAAAGCTGAGCAGTTTCATAAGTTCGTTGGCCATTGCACATATTGTACATATTCTTTGAAGAAAGGTCCACTAAGATCTTCCCCCTTTAATTGGATTGTTATCTTTGTTTTGGACTTAAGTACTTCATGTGTTTTATGATATTAAACTCTCATTGGACAAATAATGTACATATATCATCTTGCATTTGGCAGATTTCCTATTTATGAATTTTTAATTCTTATATTGTCCCATTTGTTTATTTTTTACTAGTTTCCCTTCAGAATTGAGCTCTCAAAGACATCTCCGAAATTAATATCCAGATATGTATAACCCGTTTCCTTCTGTGCTCTATGTGGTTTCAGATCTTAAATCAAAGCCGCTAATCAATTTTGATTATATTTTGCGTTTGTCATTAAATAACAATCTAGTTTCTTTCTTTTCTTTTTTTCCTTTTTTCTTTTTTTAAATGCAGCTGTCCAGATTTCCCAACACTATTTATTAAAGAGACTTTTCTCTGTCCATTTTATACTCTTACCCTCTGTCATAAATTAACTGACCACACGTAGGTGGGTTTACTTTTGGGTTCTTAATTCCATTGTATTGATATGTGTGTTTTTGTTCCAATATCATAATGTTTTGATTACTGTAAGATGTTTGAGTTCTGGAAGCATAATGCCTTAAGTTTTCTTCTTTTCTCTCAAGATTTCTTTGATTGCATGAAGATTTTGGTTTTTGTCTGATTCATATAAATTTTAGAATTGTTTGTTCTATTTCCTTGAAATGTGACATTGAAAACAGCATAGGAATTGTGTTGAATTTGTGAATTTCAGTAAAAATATTCTTCCAATATATTGTGTTCCTTATAAATACAAAATATTTTTCTATAGCTTTGAACATTATATTTCTTTAAACATTATCTTATAGTTTTCAGTTTATATGTCTGTCATCTATTTTATTCAGGGAATTCCCAGGCACTTTATACTTTTTATGGTATTGTGACTATTTATTTACTCATTTCTTTTTTTCCTAATTTATTTCAAGGGGAACATAACATATTTCTGTGTATTGATTTTATATTTCATTTCTTTACTATATGCTTTTTGTGGACTTTATATTTTTCTATTTACATTATTATTTCATCTGCAAAATTCTTTTCCAATTTAGAATTTTTATTTTCTATTCCTGCCTAATTGCTTTGGCAAGATCTTTCAATACTATGTTAAAAATAGTGATGGGCATAACAAGGGCATCGTTGTCTTTTTCTAGGAACATTAGAGAAAATAATTTCGGATTTTCACCATTGAGTATGATGTTTACACAGATTTGTTATGTATAACGTTTATCATTTTGCGATATCTTTTATTCTCAGTTTATTTTAATTTTAGTTACTTTTAATCTCACCCATTGCTTTTAAAATACTAATTTATTTGATCATGTAATTTTTAATATTTTTATTTATGCAATATGTTAATTCATGATTCTCATCATGGGTTGTTAGATGCAACTGGTCAAGATTTTGTTGAGAATTTTTACATTTATGTTCATCAGAGATAGGTGTACAATTTTCTGTTTTGAGCTATTCTTATCTGGCTTAGCTATTAAAATGGTATTTGACAGTGACCAGAATAAAAAGACAAGTCTATAGAATGGGAAAGGATATTGACCCAATACCCATCTGATAAGGGGTTGATATGATTTACAAGGCACTGGTTGAACTCTACAAGAAGAAAACATCCATCCCATCAGAAAATGGGGCACTGAAATGAACAGAAACTTTCTCAAGGAAGAAATTCGAATGGCCAAAAGACACATGAAAAAATACTCCTCATCAGTAATCATCAGAGAGATGCAGATCAAAACAATGAGATACCATCTCACACCACAGAGACTGGCCCACATCCAGAAGAACAAAAGCAACCAGTGTTGGCGTGGATCTGGGGAGAAAGGAACTCTCCTTCATTGTTGGTGGGAATGTCGACTGGTGTAGCCCTTTTGGAAAACAGTATGGAAGCTTCTCAAAAAATTAGAAATTGAGCTCCCGTTTGACCCAGCAATACCACTTCTGGGAATATATCCCAGAGAAGCAAAAGAGTAAAGTAGAAATGACATCTGCACTTATGTGTTCATTGCAGCACTGTTTACAACAGCCAGAATCTGGAAAAAGACCCGAGTGCCCGAGAACAGATGACTGGCTAAAGAAACTCTGGTACATCTACATAATGGAATACTATGCAGCTGTTAGAAAAGATGAAGTCATGAAATTTGCATATAGGTGGATCAACATGGAAAGTATCGTGTTAAGTGAAATGAGTCAAAATAGCAGGATAGACATAGAAAGATTGCACTCATTTGTGGAATATAAAGTAACAGAATGGGAGACTAACACCCAAGAACAGTAGAGGTAAGTACCAGGAGAATCACTCCATAGCTTAGAAGTAGATCTTGCATGCTGGGGGAAAAGGCAGCTCAGATAGAGAAGGGACCACCAAGTAAAGGGTTCTAGGAGGGCCTGTTCAAGATGGGAGATGCAGGCTGAAAGTAGATTATAGACCGAACATGATGGCCACTTAATATCTCTACTGCAAACCACAATACCCAAAATGAGAGAGAGAGCTTAAAGGAATGCCCTGACACAGAGGCAAGGTGGGGTGGGGGGAGGATGGGGTGGGAGTGGTGGGAGTGGTGGGAGGGATGCTGGGAACATTGGTGGTGGAAAATGGGCACTGGTGGAGGGATGGGCACCTGACCACTGTATGACTGAAATGTAAGCACAAAAGTTTGTAAGTCTGTAACTGTACCTCACGGTGATTCACTAGTAAAAAATTAAATTAAGTTAAAATAAAATAAAAATAAAATAAAATACCAAATTAAATGGTATTGGCCTAATAAATGCAACTGGGTGTGTTCATATCTTTGGTTTTATAAAGTGTGAGAAGAGATACTAGTACTTCGTTGAAAGCTTTGTAAAATTTATGAGTGAAAGCATATGGGCTTGGACCCTTGTTTTTAGAAATACTTCTGATCATTATTTACATTTCTTCATTTGTGATTAGTCTTATTAAACCATTTCATCCTGATTTTATTTGGAAAATTATATGACACTAAAAATGTGCCCATTTTTCTATGTTGTTTAATTTTTTGACTATGGATATCCATAAGAATACTATCTTTTGTATTTCTGCTTTGTATATCATAAACTCACTTCTCTTTGTGCATATATGTTTTCTGGGTATTTAATTCTTCTTTATCTATGAGCCTAGTTAGGGATTTGTTGATTTTATTTATTCTTTCAACCAGTTCTTTGTTTAATTGGTCTTCATATTGTCTTTTGTTTCAGTTTTACTTTCATTCTAGTTTTCATTATTTCTTTTTCCCTAATGATTTTTGTTTTTTATACCCTTTTAATTCCTTCAGATGTAAAGTTACTTTACTTGAGATTTTTCTTGTTAAGTGATATGGAACTTTCTCTGTCTCTCTGTCTCTGTCTCTGTCTCTCTCTGTGTCTCTATCTCTCTCTCTCTCTTTGCCACACCTGGCAGTTCTCAGGGGTTACTCTGTGCAGGAATCACTCCTGCTGAGCTCAAAGGACCATATGGGATGCCAGAGAATGAACGGGAAGGCACTCGCCCTACCTGTTGTATTTTCTCCAGCCCCAGCTGTATATTACTCTCTTAATACTACTTTTGCTGCATTCCAATAGCTTCTCATAGTTTTGTTCCTTTATTCTCTTTATTTTTGTTGTTCTCCAGGTAAGTTTTTGTTTATCCTTTGAGTTCGTAATTCACTGAATAGTTATTTGGAAACATATTGTTTAGTCTCCAGTTGTTTGAAATATTTCAGCTTTTTCTTTTTGGCATTAACCTCTAGTTTTATATCATGGTTAATAAAATATATGCTTTATCTTATTTCAGTATCCAGATATATGTTGACTTTTTCTGTGTTCCAACATTTATATATCGTTGAAATTGTTTCATCTGTACTTGGAATAATAGTCATTTCTATTCAGATAGAAGTTTCTCTATATGTATACATTTCAATATATATTTCTCTCTATATATAGATATATATATCGAGTCCTTTGATCAGTCAATTTGTTGAAGGTAATTTTTGTCATTAAAGATCACTAGAAGCACAGCTTTTTGTTTTATGTTGTCTCTTGATATAAGATTTGTGTTAAGATTGTCTTCCGTGCTCGCTTCGGCAGCACATATACTAAACTTGGAACGATACAGAGAAGATTAGCATGGCCCCTGCGCAAGGATGACACGCAAATTCGTGAAGCGTTCCATGTTTTTACCATTTGTTTTTTGTGTGTGTGTGGCAGTTTAAGTTATTAGCTTTTAAAATCAGTACTTTTTAATGGAAACAACTTGACCAAAAATCTGTCACAGAATTTTGAGACCCATTAAAAACAAAGTTTAATGAGAAAAAAAAAAGATTGTCTTCCATTATTTGTTTCTGTCAATATATACCTTCAGGTATGAATACCACCACCTAAAGTACCTCTTAAAGAAGTAGCATACAAAACTGTTGGCAGATGACTGGGTTAAAAAAAGCATGTATATATACATGGAGGAACACCACTTTGTGATTAAGAAATAAGTAATTTGTTTCTACATTGATGGTGTGTTAATAATTGTGGATTTGGGGACCCAAGCAGCAATGCACTTGCCTTGCACACTGCTAAACTGGGTTCAATCCCAGCACCTCATTTGATCCTCCAAGCCTGCTGGTGCTTGTAAGCCCAAGCAACATTAGGTGGGGCCTCAAAGGCTTTAAAATATAAAAAGTAACTGTAAATATATTGGGATTTGTAAATATATTGGTTTACCAGTATTGGGTATGCATATATCATGGATCAATCTCTTGAGCTTTATGTAGTGTACATTTTGTTTCTTATTACATTTTCCACTGAAAATATCTTATCAGAAATTAAATAGTAATTCTTGTAATTTTATCTACATTATTGTCTTGGAATGTCTTATGTCAGTTTAAACTGTGAGTCTATGATTTTCTTTAGGTCTAATGTGTTACTTTTGCATGCATTTCATAGACAGACCCTGCTTTTTTCTTTACTTTTTTTTAAATTTAGTTACGATGAAATACAGTTACAAAGATATCATGATCAGGTTTCAGTCATACAACATTGCATCATCCATCTCTCCACCAGTGTACAATATCCCAAGTATCCCTCCCCCACCACCCCCTCCAACTTCCCTCTCTGGCAGGCACTTTCTCTCTCTCTGTGTCTCTCTGCCTCTGTCTCTCTATGTCTCCTATGTCTCTCTTTCTCTCTCTCTGACTCTCTGTCTCTGTCTCTCTCTGTCTCTCTGTCTCTCTATTTCTGTCTCTGTCTTTGTCTCTGTCTCAATCCTCCTGGCTCTTGTTTGCTTTTCATGTGGCTGACCAGGGTTCAATTCTTCCATCCATCTCAGAGAGCCCGGCAAGCTACCGAAAGTATCCCACCCGCATGGCAGAGCCTGGCAAGCTACCCTTGGCATATTTAAACTGCCAAAAACAGTAAGAACTAGTCTCACAATGGAGACATTTTTGGTGCCCGCTAGAGCAAATCGATGAACAACGGGACGACAATGCTACAGTGCTACTTTTTAACGTACCAAGTCACTTGGTATATTTTTATTAATGAGTTCAGGCAATTTACAATTTGACTATTGATATATGTGACTCAATCCTGTTCTACATTTTGTTTTCTTGTTGTTTTGTATTTCTGGTGTATCAGTTTGTGTATGTGAATGTGAATGTGAGTGTGTATGTGTATATGTGTGTGTGTGTGTGTGTGTGTTTCCACCTGCTTGTTTATTCGCATGTTTTCCCTGGAGATTTTTGCAGATTCTACATTTTATTTTTCGTCTAAGTACTTCTCTATTTTTTTTGCAGTTCAGATGATTGCATTAAATTTTCTTTATCTAAAATAAGTTTTCTTGTGTTCAGCTTTCAACATATTATCTGAGTAAACAGATACTCTTCTTCTCATTAATGTTTTGCTGTTATTGTTCTTGGGTATAATTTTTGTTCTGCATTTCTAATTATCAACATGCTCAGGTTTTTTAGTTGTATCTTCTTTTTTCTTTTCTTTTTTCTTTCTTTTCTTGGAGAATAACTCTCTTCACATTTACTGTAGATAAAGTCTGTGGGCGTGAATTCCATTAACTTTTATTTTTCTGAAAAGGCCTTTGTTTCCCATCATATTTTAAAGATAATATTTCAGGGTAGAGGTTTGTAGGCTGGCAATGTTCAGCTTTTGGTATTGTAACCATATCATTCCATTCTCTCCTAACCTATAGAGTCTGCTCAAAATTCTGATCTAAACCTTATTTCTGGAGTGCCTTTGTTTATTATATACATGCTTTTCCTCATTGTAACATTTAATATTGTTGTTGTCATTGACTTTTGACAATTGTACAATAATTATATTGCTATGTCTTTTTACATAGAGAAATTTAGGCATTCCATTAGCTTCATGGATATCTGTGATTATTTCTTTAGATTTGAGATGCTCTCAGGTATTATTTCTTTAAATGACACCTCTGTTTCCTTCTCTTTCTTTACCTTCTGAGACAGCCATTAACCTCTATTTTCTTTGATGAAGAATTTGTTCTGATGCTGAGTATATTTTATAAGATTGGGAATCTTTTGGCATTAAATTTGGAATCTTAAATTTCATTAATTTCTTAAATTTTAATATAGTTCTTCTAAATTTTTGTTGGATTCTCCAATTACGTGTCATGAGCAATGGTCTCTGGAGCTAAAATTTCTCTTTTAGCAGAAAGCTTCTCTTGTAGCATAAATGCTTCTCTTTTAGCATCTCTAGTTTTTGTTCCTAGTTTGCCTTTTTCCTAGGTGAGTGTTTTATTCTCTTACCATTAAATAATCCTATAACTTTAGTTTGAGGATTTTCCTTGTTTATTTCAGAGGTTGGCTGGAGAAGAACGAGAACATGAGGACCACAGCCATAGTATTGAGATAAACCTAAATTGAGGATCCTCTGCTAGAAACTCTCCCACCCAGTCAATTTGTGACCAGAGCCTTCCACAGCTCCTTCTCAGTATGGCATGCTTTCCTCCCCTTCCGAGGGAGAAGAGAAAGGGGCTCTGCCGTCAGAGCTTCCACAAACTAGACTTTTTTAAAAACCTTTTTATTGAATCACTGTGAGTTATACCCTTACAAAGCTGTTCAGATTGGATTTCAGTCATACAGTATTGCAACACCGGTGCACATTTCCCATCACCTCCCACAAGCCAGACTCTTAAGTTCTGTGCCCAGACTCGGTGCTCAATAAACACACAGCATTTCATCCCCACAGAGATCACAGGTACCAGTGTGGATAAAGCAAAGCATTTGCCTTCAGCTGATTTCCCTGCCAGCAATTACTTCCACTCTTTTCTTCTCCTCTCTCTGTTCCACCATCTCAGAAAGCAAATAATGACCGACCTTAGGGAGAGGGGGGGAAAAAGCAACCCTGTAGGTAAATCCAGAGAAGTAAGCAATGAACTGGTGAGATTGTTCAGTCTGGTTTTCTTGGTTGAAGAAGCTAGACAGCAATGAGCCATTTCAACATGCTGTAACACCTCCATTTATATTTTTTAAAGTTTAAGTTAGAATCACCAACTGGAGTGATAGCACAGTGGGTAGGGCGTTTGCCTTGTATACGGCCGACCCAGCTTTGATTCCTCCATCTTGGAGAGCCCAGCAAGCTACCAAGAGTATCCCGCCTGCACATCAGAGCCTGGCAAGCTACCCATGGCATACTTGATATGCCAAAAAAATAACAACAAGTCTCACAATGGAGACATTATGGGTGTCCGCTCAAGAAAATCAACGAACAACGGGGACGACAGTGCTACAGTGTTACAGTGCTAATTTAGAATATTGAAGGTAAAATCTAATGGAAATAAATAATATAAAGAATATTTAATGTCATCAACTAATAGAAACTTTAGTTTTAATATAATTTTTAATATTTCTGTGTACCTAATCAGATTTTCATTTATACCTAAAAGTTCAAGTTCTCTTTCATAAGACAGAGTTAACAGGAATCATAGTTAAGTGATATAATTTATTGAAATGCAGGGTATTTCAATTATTGTAAAACAAACCATATCATAAAATGTTCTTCACAAAATTGGCTAAGTTTGATAGGTCTTTTTAAAGTTTCAGGGGTTTTTTTTCTGCAATAAATCTGTTGCCCTGGTTTATGAGAGAAAATAGAAATTTTTTTTCTATAATGGTTTTACGTACCGAAGTATCACAATTCTTAGAAATTCTTCTCGCTCTGGCTTTATGCTTTAGAATATGTTGTAATGGAAAGAAAAGCTGCCCATCTATGTCTCTCACCTGCTTCAAGTCCCAGTTCAAGTCTGACATTCTGTGAGAGCCCTATTATTAGCTTTTTCCCAGTAATTTTTTCCTTTGTTGAAAACTGAAATGAGGTCATTGGCTGTGATTCCAGAAGCCACAAGTATTAACAGGGAGAGTAATGGGACTGGTCCGTTGGCTTCAGAGAGCAGAAACCAAGAAACATCTTCCAATCAGTAGGCAGCGTTGAAGAATTTCAGTTGATGACCTGCTCAAAGCTTATTCCATTTTTTTCCTCTTTTCTCAACATTATTTTAATTATTCATCCTATGCTGAACTCTAATGCTAATCCTGAGAAGTAAGCCATTATGGACATAACAGTCCACTTCTAATAATCTTGATTTAAGTTTGGTGAGAATTATTCTCAGCCAAAAATAAATACTGTAATAAAAACTATATTACATATTTTAGGGTAGGGGGCATTTTCTGTTTTTTCTTATTGCCTATAGGAGTAATGAAGATAGTTGCCCCATTTTGTTACTAGCTGTGTCTTGCAACTCTGAAAGAAGTCAATCTAAGAAACCAACTAAGAAGGGATCGAGTTAGCCACAGAGAAACAGAAATCTTACCATAGCTCTTACAGAATAGTTTGTTATGAGTTGTCTCAAGGAAGTCTCATTGAATCAAATGTATATAGCCTTTCTTAATGTGTAACCCCCCAGGACTAAGGTATAGTTTGAGAAGTTTTCTTGCTTTTCCCACAGAAAAATCAACTAAGAACTAGAAATCAATCTGAATATCCGTGAAATGAGGACTCTAACAGACTCTTAATTTATAGTAATTATTAGGAAGAAAAATAATGCATGCTAACAGAACAAAGCATTAAGAAAGAAAAGCAAACACTGAATGATTTGTTAAATGGAAGCAAATTGCAGAAAATTGTAGCACTGTAGCACTGTCCTCCCTTATTCATCAATTTGCTCAAGCGGGCACCAGTAACATCTCCATTGTGAGACTTGTTACTGTTTTTGGCATAGTGAATATGCCACAAGTGGCTTGCCAGGATCTGCCGTGCGGAAGGATAATCTTGGTAGCTTGCCAGGCCCTCTGAAAGGGATGGAGGAATCGAACCCGGGTCAGCGGCATGCAAGGCAAACGCCCTACCCGCTGTGCTATCGCTCCAGTCAAGCTTGTGCAGTCCAGTCATTCATCATGCTAACAACATCAAGTCTGTTCTACCTAATAGAACTCTTAAAACAACTTTATGGTTTACTGTGCTGGGTAACACTTACAGGGATGTCTGTCATTGAACATATTGAACAAAATATGCTAGATATGAAGCATAAATAATATTAAAATGGAAATTTTACATGGTCTACTTATTCCATCTTGAGTATTTTCCCCAATATACCAAAATATAAATTATATTTGTGTGTGCCAATCCATATATATTGAGGCATTATTTAGTATTTGCAATAGTCAAGAACTAGAAATAGCATAAATGCTTTATGTTGATAAGAGACTAAGTTAATTTTGTCTCCATCTGAAATATAGCAAGATTCCATTTTATTCATGTTGATTTGGGCAGGAGTATACTGAAGACTTTCTATGCAATAGGAAGTTCTCTCCTACATCATAGGATAATGCCTTTAATTCAGCTATATTTTTCTTTTTTAAAATTTTTTAATTCATTTTTTAAAATTTATTTATTTTTGAATTAGTGAATCACCATGAGGGTACAGTTACAGATTTACACATTTTTGTGCTTGTGTTTCTCTCATGCAATGGTCGAGAACCCATCCCTCCACCAGTGCCCATTCCCTCCCACCCCCCAATCCCATCTTCCCCCACCCCACCCTGCCTCTGCGGCAGGGCATTCCCTTTTGTTCTCTCTCTCCAATTAGGTGTTGTGGTTTGCAATAGGGGCATTGAATGGCCATTGTGTTCAGTCTCTAGTCTACTTTCAGCACACATCTCCCTTCCCGCTCATGGTCTCCAACCACATTTTACTTGGTGTTCCCTTCTCTATCTGAGCTGCCTTTTCCCCCATCATGTGAGGCCAGCTTCCAAGCCATGGAGCCAACCTCCTGGTACTTATTTCTACTATTCTTGGGTGTTAGTCTCTACTCTGTTATTTTGTATTCCACAGATGAGTGCAATCTTTCTATGTCTGTCTCTCTCTTTCTGACTCATTTCACTTAGCATGATACTTTCCATATTGATCCACTTATATGAAAAATTCATGACCTCCTTTTTTCTAACAGCCGCATAGTATTCCATTGTATAGATGTACCAAAGTTTCTTCAACCAGTCATTTGTTGTAGGCACTTGGTTTTTTTTCCAGATTCTGGCTATTGTAAACAGTGCTGCTATAAACATTTAAGTGCAGATGTTATTTTGACTATACTTTTTTGCTTCTCTGGGACATATTCCCAGTAGTGGTATTGCTGGGTCAAATGGGAGCTCAATTTCTAATTTTTTGAGAAGCGTCCATATTGTTTTTCAAAGGGCTGAACCAGTTGGCATTTCCACCAGCCGTGTAGAAGGGTCCCTTTCTCCCCACATCCTCTCCAAAAGCGATTGCTTTTGTTCTTTTGGATGTGTGCTAGTCTCTGTGGTGTGAGGTGGTATCTCATGGTTGTTTTGATCTGCATCTCCCTGATGAATAGTGATGTAGAGCAATTTTTCATGTGCCTTTTGGCCATTTGTATCTCTTCCTTGGGAAAGTTTCTGTTCATTTCTTTGTCCCACTTTCTGATGGGGTTGGATGTTTTCTTCTTGTAGAGTTCAACCAGTGTCTTATGTACCCTTGATATCAACTCCTTATCTGATGGGTATTGGGTGAGTATCCTTTCTTATTCTGCAAATTGTCTCTACTAAGAAACTCTTAGAAACAATAGACTCGTACAATAAAGTTGCAGGCTATAAAATCAATACCCAAAAATCCATGGCCTTCCTATATGCAAACAATGAGACAGAGGAAAGGGAGATGAAAAAAGCAATCTTACTCACAATACTGCCCCAGAAAATCAAGTACCTTGGAATCAGCTTAACCAAGCTTAAAGGAGCTCTACAAAGAAAACTATAAAACGCTACTCCATGAAGTAAAAGAAGACATGAGAAAATGGAAACATATCCCCTGCTCATGGATAGGGAGAATCAACATTGTCAAAATGGCAATACTCCCCAAAGCATTATACACATTCAATGTGATCCCTATAAGGATACCCATGACATTCTTCAAAGAAATGGATCAAGCAATCCTGAAATTCATATGGAACAACAAATGCCCACTGATATTTAAAACAATTCTTGGGAAAAAGACTATGGGAGGCATCACCCTTCCCAACCTTAAACTTTACTACAAAGGGGTAACAATTAAAACAGCATGGTACTGGAACAAAGGCAGAGTTGCAGACCAATGGAACAGGGTGGAATATCCCTACACACAACCTCAAATGTATGATCATCTAATCTTTGATAAGGGAGCAAGAGATGTGAAGTGGAGCAAGGAAAGCCTCTTCAACAAATGGTGCTGGTACAACTGGACAACCACATGCAAAAGAATGGGCTTAGACCTCGACCTTACACCATGCACAAATGTCAGATCAAAATGGATTAAAGACCTCAACATCAGACCACAAACCATAAGGTACATTGAAGACAAGGTCAGCAAAACCCTCCACGATACTGAAGCTAAAGGTATCTTCAAAGATGACATGCAATTGAACAACCAAGTAGAAACAGAGATAAACAAATGGGACTACATTAAACTAAAAGCTTCTGCACCGCAAAAGATACAGTGATCAGAATTCAACTAATTTTTTTAATGTGGAAATATGACCTTTTTTTCTTTTAATTTTATTTTATTGAATCACCATGAGATACAGTTACAAGCTTTCATGTTTGAGTTACAATCATACAATGTTCAAACACCCATCCCTCCACCAGTGCACATTCCCCACCACCAGTCTACCCAGTATACCCGCCCTCCCCCACACACACATCTCCCTGGAAGACAATTTCTCACATACTCTCTCTCTACTTTGGGGAATTATGATTTGCAACACAGATACTGAGAAGCCATCACTTTTGCTCCTTTATCTACTTTTAGCACACATCTCCCATCCCTACCGATCCTTCCAACCATCATTTTCTTAGTGATCCCTTCTCTGTTCTAGCTGCCTTCTCCCCCTGATCATGAGGCAGGCTTCCAACTATGAAGCAATCTTCCTGGCTCTTGTGTCTTCTGTCCTCGGGTGTCAGTCTCATGTTATTCCACAAATGAGTGCAGTCCTTCTTGGTCTGTCCCTCTCTTTCTTAACAGCTAATTTGAAAAAAAAAATACTTACATTCAAACTAAAAATCAGCATAGTATAAAATCAAACACATTTAAGGAAATGATAAAAATTTAAGCATTTTACAAAGCCAAACCAAATGCTTCTGGGTAAATAACCAGTAGGAAAATAATCTACGGCCGACCCGGGTTCAATTCCCAGCATTCCATATGGTTTCCTGAGCACTGCCAGGGGTAATTCCTGAGTACAGAACCAGGAGTGAGCCCTGTGCATCGCCTAGTGTGACCCACGAAGAAAGAAAGAAGAAAAAGAATTGGTTTTTTAAAAATTAAAAAATAATAAAAATAATCTAATTTTTTTCATTCACTTTTGGTTTCTGGGCCACCACCTGTGGTCCCTGCAGGTGACCCCTGACTTGGGGACCAGGGGTTATTCCTGGTGGTGCTTAGAGCACTAAAAATTTCTGGAGATATAACTCAGGCCTCCCATAGAAAACCTATGCTCCAGCCATCTGAATTATCTCAAAATCCCCAGAAATAATCTTGGAATAAGGATTTTCTATAACTAAGATTTTTCTAGAGCTGAATTCAAGCATTCAATTATTTGTGTTTTTAAGAGCTGTATTTCAAAAACAACAAAGCTTTGCTTTGACTGGAGTTAAAATGAGATATGGCCAAGTTAGTTCATACTGGATTCTATCCCACCTTTTGAAAAATAAAATAAATAAATTTATAGAAAAAGAAAAACTCATCAACAGAATTTTCTTTATCTTCCCCTTTTCATTTATCCTATTTTTTGAGATATTTATCTATAAATATCCTGTATGAATGGATGCTAGTCACACGATGCTATTTAAACTTAAATAAAACTGAATAAAAGTTAAATAAAACTTAAAGTTGTCTTCCTCGGTCTCAAAAGCCACATGTTAAATATTCAGTGGATAAACGGTCTAGTAGATACTCTATTGAGCAACACATACACAATATTTTTCATAGCAGGAAATTATGAGGCACAGTCTTGGTAACACAAAAAGTAATAGAACTCTTTGCCATAAAGAAAATTATGTGGAAACATGCTGGGGGAAGCAATTTGTTTAGAAATACACCTGCTGCTTGGGATTTGGTTACAAAATGACTTTACCTTTCGTGTGCCTACCAGCAAAACTGAATCAAATCTGCTTCTCAGCTGGGTGATTGCTCCCTTAGCCATGTCCTGTGTTGATCTCACAGTCATTTCCCATTACAAGAACAATCTTCTCCTCCCCCCGCCCAATAATTGGAATTTTAAGTGCTTTGTGTGCTTGTTTTGAGTTTTGCAGCCATCTCAGGTACTCGGGTCTTACACCTCACTCCGTGCTCAGGGACCACTTGTGGTAGCCTCAGGGAAGTGCATGCAGTGATGCTTGCAAGTAAGCACCTTGAGCCCTGTATTATCGTTGCAATTCTACTTATTTTTATTTTATTTTATTTTTGCTTTTTGGTCACACCCAGCAATGCTCAGGTGTTACTCCTGGCTATGCACTCAGGAATTATTCCTGGTGGTGCTCAGGGGACCATATGGGATGCTAGGAATCGAAGCTGGGTTGGCCTCATGCAAGGCAAATGCTCTACCCACTCTGCTATCACTCCAGACCCCTTAATTTATTTTTTTAACTTCAGTTTTTCCCTTGTTCCCTAGCTTCCCTTCCCAAGTTTGAACCAGATAAGGGTGTGTGCTTTATCCCCGGGACACCTCCCTCTTATTTTTCTTCATATCCATATTCAGTATCTATTACTCAGAATTTGGGGACAAAATGTGAGTAAGAATGGAATGGAAATGGGAGTAACAAATTACCCATCATGTAGGTGAAAGGAAGTAGCTTAACTTCTGGCTTAGACAGATTCTTCCTATAGATTCTTGGTCATCTCTCCTTATGTGGCAGTTTTTACCTAGGTATGGTATGTATGTGTGAAGTTTTATTCTTTGTGCCTAAAATTCTCCTCATCTAGATGCGTGCCGAAAGTAGATAAAGGAACAAACATGATGACCTCTCAGTGTCTGTGTTGCAAGCCATAATGCCCAAGTAGAGAGAGAGTATGGGGAATATTGTCTGCCATGGAGGCAGGGGGAAGGTGATAAAGGGGGGTATAGCCGGGATATGGGTGGTGGGGAATGTGCACTGGTGGAGGGATAGGTGTTTGATCATTGTGTGATTGTAACCCAAACATGAAAGCTTGTAACTATCTCACAGTGATTCAGTAATTTAAAAATAGGTATATAAATAAATAAATAAATAAATAAATAAATAAATAAATAAAATTCTACTCATCCCTAAGGTCTTCTCCACAAGGGAACTTATCTCTTTCATCCTCATTACCGTACGTCCTCAGACACCGAACACAGACATCCTCAAAGACAGTCAAGTACTTCCTTTTGTTTTTCCATAGGAAGGGAGAAAAACAGAAAAGTGGATAGGCTAAAAAATCTCCACTCACCTAGGCTAGTACATGAGTGTCTGAAAATTTCACAGCAGATGGGAAAACACTCCACATAATTTTTATGTGTGTGCACAGAAATTCACTGAAAAGAAGTGAAAGTCAAAGAGGTATTTGGAGTTCATGGGGTTATAAATGCTTTAAGAAAAAGAAGGTTTGGAGTTCAAGGATGATAAATCATAGGGAAATGACTAGAAAATATATGGGGTAACTAATGGAAGATAAGACTATTTTGAAGTATTTTGATGTCTAATATCTTCGCAACTGTATCTCAAGGTCAATGCTCCATTTGTTCTGATAAGATCTGCTCTTCTCATCCTAGGGAAGTGGGGGTTGAATATGGGGAGGGGAGGAGCTTCCTCAAAGGGTTGTGTTTGCTCTGCTTTTAGGCAGAAAAAGGGAAGGATAGAGAATTCTCTTTTTCAATTGCCTTTAGCTCAAAAATATTTCTTATGTCATAGTGGTATGTTTAGGGGGTGGCATATTCTGATACCCCACCATCAGAAGGAAGAGAATACTCTTTAATTCTGCAGTTAAGTAAATATCCGAAGGAAAGAAAGAGGGTATCAATCACCCTGTTTTTAAATCACCTCCAGGGGCTGTGTAGGGCACTTGTCTTACACACAGCCAATCAGGGTTCTACCCTTGGCACCCCATATGGTCTTCAGAGTCCTGCTAGAAGTGACCCCTGAGCTAAGCCCCTTTCACAACTGGGTGTGGCCAAAAAAAACAAAACAAAAATCACCTCTAATCTTCATAAAGATTTATTGATGTTGACTCACTTGGCTCCATAAATGGAAAAGCCACTGTCTCCTCCAAAGGTAAGGGAGGAAGGAACCTCCCGCCATAAATTATGAATGTAGTTCTCCTTGCAGCTCTGCTGTAGCAGAAATAATGGAGAGAGATTGGGTAACTTCTGGTTGTAAGAACAAAGGCCACTTAGTAAGGCCTGTGAGCTATTAATGGCTTAAGAATACTTAGTGTCTTGTTAGGAGAAATGAAGTCATGAAATTTGCTTTTAAATGGATAGACATGGAGAGTATCATGCTAAGTGTAATGAGCCAGAAAGAGAGGGACAGACATAGAAGGACTGCACTCATTTGTGGAGTATAGAATAAATAACATGAGGCTGACACCCAAGGACAGTAGATACAAGGGCCAGGGGGATTACCCCATAGCTGGAAGCCTGCTTCATGAGCAGAGGGGAGAAGGCAGATGGAATAGAGAAGGGATCACTAAGAAAATGATGGCTGGAGGAACCAGTTGGAATGGGAGATGCGTGCTGAAAGTAGATAACGGACCAAACATGATGATCTCTCAATGTATGTGTTGCAAGCCATAATGTCCCAAAGTAGAGAGAGAGTATGGGGAATATTGTCTGCCATGTAGGCAGAGGGAGGATGGGAAAGGGGTGGGGGGTATATACCAGGGATATTGGTGGTGGGGAATGTGCACTGGTGGAGGGATGGGTGTTTGATCATTGTATGATTATAACCCAAACATAAAAACTTGTAACAATCTCACGGTGATTTAATAAAATTTTTTTTAAAAATACGTTCACAAACTTTACATAAACAATTGAAATTTGAAAAAAAAAAAGAATACTTAGTAACTTATGACTTCAGTGTCGGGTTTTAGCCACAAACCCGAGACAAAAGTCAAATTCCACATCTCCTCTATATATGTAACAGACATTAAAATCCGCCTTAAATTTATGCTTTAAATATTCCTTTCTACCACAGTGAAGAATATTTTTAGTCATTTGGCTTTATGTTCTAGAACAGCTTCTAGGTCAGGATAAGTAAAACCTTATCTCTTGATCCATGGAATTTTTCATTCTTAAATCTGTTTACAGTCAACATGGTTAAAACCCTCTATCTAATTTATCCAGATAGAAAGATAGCACAACCAATCCATTTTTACAATGAGCATCTGGAAAGAATTTTAACTGTGTTCTATGAGATAGAATCAGCCAAATGCTAAGAAAATGATAATAATGTCTATATCATTGGATTTCATGAAGAATTTAGAAGAGTTCTTAGTTTACGGTAAACCTAAACTCTTGAATATCCTGATTATTTGAATATTGAAATAAATTTATGAGCTACCGTTCCTCTAGAAATTCTAAGCATAGACTTGCAAAAGACTCCAGAAAATTTTAGCAATACGTTTTCATTCATTCTGAGATTCCTGCCTTTCAATTGGAGTGCTAATTTAGAGAATTTGTTGATTGTTTCTCTTGACTCTTTTGAGTTTTCTTTGCTTCACCCCTTGGCCTCAAGTAGTTTTGCCACACACAGACTCTTATCTATATTCATGTGAAGACTCTGTTGCTATTACCAACAGAAGCTTTCCAAAGCTGTCTCCTTCAGGTGAACTTTTCTTTAAATCAAGATATGTTTGCCAAACTATACTCTATGTTCTTAAGAGATATCACTGTATCACTGTCATCTCATTTTCCATTGATTTACTTGAGCGGGCACCAGTAACATCTCCATTCGTCCCAGCCCTGAGATTTTAGCATCTCCTTACTCATCTTTCCCAACAATTGGAGGCTCTTCAAGGGTGAGGGGAATGAGACTGTTATTGTTACTGTATAAAATATTGATTTAATAAATTTACATATTTCAATATAATGACCACTGTAGCAATAGTAAACCTCTAACACAAGACACAGTAATTATCATCTTTTTAGGGGTGAGAACAATTAAGATCTAGTCTCAAGGAAACTATTTTATAATACAATATTGCCGATTGTAATTACTATCTGTGGATTAGATTTTCAGGACTTGTTTATATACTAGTTGGAAGTTTGTGAAGTTAAACATCTTCCCTTCTCCATGTACCTCCTTGTAGCCATCATTTATGTTTGGTTTTAGAGGTAGGGTGTTTTCTTTAAAATCCACATACGAGTGACATCAAACAGTATTTGTCTTTATCTGACATCTTATTTAGCTTAATGTTCCATGCACTTTTGCCATTTTGGCTTACTCTGTTTCTCAGTCCATCTCCTCCACTCAGGAAAACCATCAATATTCACCTCCCTTTGCCATGACCCGCAAATTCTCTGAGGCTATCAAGCTGGTCAAGCTGGTCAATCTTAAAGCTCACTTCATTTCTGTCTCCACAGAGATACCTGTTCTTTATCATATTATGTCCTATGTCTCGATACATCATGGTTTGGTGTACTATGCCCTGAATTTATTGCTGAAGGAAGAGAGTAAGTTCAGTTCCCCGCTTCAACAAAAGCCCTCCCTCCTTGATTTCAGACAAGAAAGTTAATTTAACTATGTGCACTGGAAAAAACCTTGCAATCAATTCTAACTGATAGACGTGAGATCCTTAATTACCTCATTTCTGATCCTATGCAATTCAACAAATGGTCAGTTTCACTTCTGCCCCAATTTAACAGTAACTGACATTGAGGAAGGGTCCCTCAACTGACCCTTGTTTTTCCTGTTCAGACTAGGAAAACTCTATCGGGTACAAATGCTCTCTGAGTAGGATCTCTAAGGTCTAATAGAAAAAAAATTACATGCAAAGGAGACACTAGCAGAAATTCATCAAAAAATAATGTTTACATTAAAACAGCAACAATTTTTAACATTGTACATCATTATAAACTTTGGTCAATACCATTATATGTGTTTCAAGCCAACAGCTTTATAAGTCAACGTATTTATAGACTACATCACTTTCAACACCAAAAATCTTTCCATTTATCACATACAGTTGACTCAAATTCAATGGACTTATCCACCTACCTTTCTGGCTCCCATTCTAATAACTAATATCCTGTTCTTACATTGAAACAGCTTGCTTTTGCTTTGTTCTTTTGTTTGTTTGATTTCTTTATGTTCTGTATGTGAGTAAACCATATAGGGTTTTTTTTAATATTACTTACTTCAGTAAGCAAAATATACTCTATCTCAGCCTGTCCTGTTCAAACTGCAGGATTTTATATGTTTTATACCTGAATAGTATTCATTTGTTTATAGATATCCACATATCCTTAATCTATTTGTTTCTCAGTGGACATATAACTTGTTTCCAACTCTTGTCAAATGTGAATAAAGGAGCAATAAACATGGGAATACATATATCTCCAAATTATAATTGATTTTTCTTTGGAAAAACATCCAGAAGTTGGACTGCAAGAACATGACATTTCTATCCCTAGTTCTTTAGGATGTCTCCATACTGGCTTCTTAATAGCTACAATTTACATGCCCACCAGTAGTTAAGTACGTGTAATTTCAAGATCCCTTGTCCTGTACAATTTGTCATCTTTTTATTATTCTTTTATTTAAAATAAGCACTATTAATACCTTAAACATACAACATAAACACTATTTCATGGTACAACCATGGGCACTTCAGTTTCCATGACTTCTTCTTTCACATCCTAAGCCCTCCCTTATTATTTATTATTTAGTCATGGAAAAACACAACTCAAGGTCTCTATGGTCTTTGAATATGGTCAGACCCGCCGTTACTCAGATCTACTGAGTACCACAAGGAGCCTCAATACATCAGCCCATACCTCCATGTTCTGATCACATACTCTCAATAGTACCTTTCAACCCTGCAGTCACAGAGATGAGTGAACAATTAAAGCTCAGGTGACTCATCAAGAAAGATGCCTGACCCCGGCCGCCGGAAGTCACGCCCTCGACCCACCCTCGGCGCCATCTTGCCACACTCAGCAGAGAAGAGGCCAGGCAGTCTGATGAGCAATGCGGCCAGAGAAATGCTCCGGACCCAAAATCGGGCCAGCAGCACCGGGGATCCAGCCGGAGGAGGTGCAGCCACCACACCTTCCCCAGATGAAGCCCTGGTGACACTGAGCAGCAACTAACACGGCTCTGGGTTGCGGGACTGGAACACATCCGAACCTTTTCTAAAAACTGAAAACATACAATCTTTTAATGGAAAACCAGTTATCAAATGCTTCCTTAGTAGGGCTGTCTTTCTTGGGGGGAAACTCCAACAACAATAGTGAGTTTTGTTTTGCAATATGGAACGTAATCAAGGTAAAGAGAAAACGAAGTGAAATTCATCAGTTATACAGTTGGGGGTGGGGGGCGGGGGCGTGGGGTATACTGGGGATTTTGGTGGTAGAATATGGGCACTGGTGAAGGGATGGTGTTTGAATATTGTATAACTGAGACATAAACCTAAAAACTTTGTAACTTTCCACATGGTGATAAAATAAAAATTTTTTAAAAAATAAATAAAATATCTTCTCTCTTGAAGATTCCACAAAAAAAAAGAAAGATGCCTGAGCAGCTGCCAAAGCCAACTGTGGGTTTGAAAGCAGGTCCATGTACATACACTGGGAGTCTGTGGTCTTGAGAAGTATGGTGGAGAGAGAAATTAGAACTAGAAGAGAAACAAGTTCCTGGTGTGGAGGTCCCTAACTCAAAAAGGGGTGTAGAGCTGATATAAAGGCCCCAGACAGTGATTGTTGACTGGCTCTAAAAAGGATGCGAGGCCACTGCAAAAAGTCATATAAAGGAACCATGAGTCTAGCTTGTTGGTTTTGCTTTGTTTTGTTTTTTCACTCTCCTGCAACTGATGAGAAACTGATTCTCTATATCTAATGTAAGTTACTTAGGAAACCACATCCATAAACTTAGTAACAACAAATAAATTTTATTTAAAACACTCAGAAGTCTTCAGCAGACAGATTTTCCCGTCACTGGTCAAGTGTTTTTCTGGCAGAGAGTTAGCTAAAATAACAAGGAAAGGTCTGGGGAGCAGATTGAAAAAACAAAAATATCTAGGTTGATATACAGTGCATTTCTTCATCAAAAAAAATGTGGGAAATCCATTCTAAATTGCATTTATTTATGAGACTCTTCTATATTTATATTTTTCTTCAATCAATTGGTTCCAAGAAATATGATTCTCTTAACTGGATTTGGGAACCCAGCAGATGGCCTTGAATATAAGTGAACCCTTATGAAAGATCCTTATGCAACTATAGGATACCACAGGATGATCAAACCATGTTGCTGCCAAGGACGTTCTTCTAGTCATTTCTCCAACTCCTGGTCATGCTTCATTAGCACATAGGTTTGTTGGGAAAAAATAAAAGGGAATATTCCAGATAAAAACCTAATCTTATCTCACCAAAATAATTTCTCACTAGAGTTGTTTATACAACTTGTAACTAACTGAAAGACATTTTGTTTTTCCTTTGTGCTAACAGATATTTTTGTTTTAGAGGAACAAAAATGGGTTAACAAGAAAAAATATTAACAAGATCATTTTATTGCCTGGGGTCAGTAACAAAATTGACAGAGTAATTTAAATACTTATAAAGTTCACAAATCGAACAGGAAAGTTTATTTATATTTATCCAGGGGTGGAAAATGCCATACTAGAGATGAACTTGGAGGAAAAACAACTAACGTAAACCTTTTGCATTATATTACAGTGACAGAGAATCTCTTGTCCGCACCCTTGGCTGTCTTCCCCGGAGTCCCTCGAGAGAATGGGCTCCAGCTTCCCTTACCACCCTAAGCAGAGCTCCCGGCGGCCAAAGACCACCGGAACCTAGCCACAGCCATGTTCAAGGCCCCTCTCCACATGTTTGGACAAGCCTCACGCATGAAGGTACCGGCAGAGGAACCCAGGTGTGTGTAATCTCATCAACGGCCAACATCCAGAGACTTAAAAGCAAGCTCCCAGAAGCAATATCTTGTAGCCTACTTCTCCCTCTGGGAGAAACTAGCAAGCTACTGAGAGTTTCCTGCCCACATGGGACAGCCTTGCAAGCTTCCCATGGTGTATTCATATGCCAAAGCCAGTAACCAGCTGCATCTCATTCATTCCCCTGACCCTGAAAGAGCCTCCAATGTGGCATCGTTGGGAAGACCAAATAGAGAGAGGCGTCTAAAATCTCAGGATAGGATGAATGGAGAGGTTACTGAGACTGCTTGAGCAATTCACTGATCAATGGGATTTCGTGATCGTGATTACAGTGACACGTAAAGGCATTAGTTAAGTGTTATAACTAAATGAAAAAACATTTGAACTCCTATGTTCATCACAACACTGTTCACAATAGCTCAGATCTGGAAACAACCCTAGAATTCAAGAATAGATGACTGAATTATGCTACTACTCAGCTATAGGAAAAAACAAAATCAGGCAATTTGCTGCTACATACATGGAAGTGAAGGGCATCATGTTGACGGAAGGAGAGGGACAGATACAGAATGATTTCTCTCAAATATGGGATATAAAGAAACACAGGAGGGGAATAAAAACTGGTCAAAGACAATAGAACCTGAGGACTGTTTAGAGAACCCAACCCATGGCACAGGTGGACAGGGACCCTAGGAGGGGTCCCTGCGACATTGGTAGAGAAAAGCAGAACCTGGGAGAGTTTGATATTTGAACACCAGGTGCATGAAACCCTGTCATTAATGGTATTGTTAATCATGATATTTCAAAGAATTAACAAGTGAATAAAACTAGGAATTACATCACATCAGATAATACAATAGTGACACAAATAGATACATTATGCAGAGAAGGTACATGCTATTTTCAGAGAAGAAATATAGAGGAGGCAAGAGCTTCATCAGGAAAAAAAAATGACTGAAACAATCATCAAACTCCAATGGGTTTTCACCTAATCCTAAGTGAAATTTAAATAAATCTTACCAGAAAATGACAATATGGAGACATTATAATAAACTGTATCAAACTTTATATATTTGACTTCCACAAATTTGGGCTTGTTTGAAATTCAAAAAGAACTCCTGGTTGGGAAAAGTATAGTGAATTGATCACAGATTCTACTTTCACAGAGATTAGAGTATGCAAAGGATTTGGTCCTGAAGAGAAGTAATTATTTTAAAGCACTAAGGAAAAGAATCAAGTGTCTTAATTTTTGGAGCTAGAATTTGTTTATTTAAGAAAATTAAGGGGGCTGGAGCAATGGCACAGCAATGGCACAGGGTAGGGCATTTGCCTTGCACGCGGCAAACCCAGATTCGATGCCCAGCATCCCATATGGTCCCTTGAGCATTGCCAGGAGTAATTCCTGAGTGCAGAGCCAGGAGTAACCTCTGTGCATTGCCGAGTGTGACCCAAAAAGAAAAAACAAATTATCTGTTTTTATGCTGAAATGAAAAAATAACACTCCGTTCCTAAAGGCCGAAGCAATAGTATAGGGAGTAGAGTGATTGCCTTGCATACAGTTTTGATCCTTGGCACCATATATGGTCCCCTGAGTGCAGATTCAGGAGTAATTCCTGAGGACTGCTGGGTGTGCTCCTCCAAAAAACCCAATGGCCTTGAAATTAAAAACATTCTTCCCATAATGTCAACACTCTGATTCTTACCCCCAAATGTCTCATTTTAAAAACAAATCACATCAAGGAGGAATCTGAACTGCAAATACCATCCCAACCATATCCCAACACTCCAACATGTGTTTTTTATGGCCTGAAAACTTTACCCAGAGAATTTAAATGAGTAAAATGGTTGAACGACATAATAGTTCTTTCCCAACTAATAGCAGTTTCAAATCAACACCAGTTAATAATTTACCTCCATTTATTTATCTTTCTTTTAAAAACAATAGTCTTCACTCTAGCCAAAATGAAATCATAGAGTTCATATTTACCCTCCTTCCTGAAGGATGCAAAATGGCAAATAAAATATCTGAAACAATGGGTTTAAGGACATATCCAACAATGAAGGACAGTGACTCCCTAACATAATGAACGAATGGCACTATGACTGTTTCATCTTACTGCTTTGAGAGTTTTCAATTGTAGGTGCAATAAAGGAAGCAGCAAATCCTAGCCTGAAGGCCAATGACTCCCTGAGTTGAAGTAATTGGAGAGACTCTGGGAAAATATTGGAGCCTAGAGTTGTTAATGAAAATAAATGAAGGAGAAAGTTGCCCAGCAAGAGAAATATGGGACTCTGCAGAGAACTCACTTTAGGATTTCAGCAGAGTACTGATAGTGCTTGCATGTGATGAAGCAGTCAATGGTCAGGGAAAAGATAGGACCCTCACAGAACTAGAAATAGACACTATTCACTATAGCCAGAGTTAAAAGTCTCCTAATTCATGGAGAAATAGTAGGAGACTCAGGTGTAATTTGTTTCTGGTGCTGAAAACATTAACATTGAATATATACAGTGCCTTGATCCCTCATGAATTGGAAGAATGTTCTAGATCACAAGAGAAGGAAATAGAAACTTTCTTTTCAATTCAAATTGAAAAGAAAGTAAAACTATCACTACTGCAGATGACATGATACTATACATAGAACACCCTGAACTATTTACATTTTAAATCTTATTTTCATTCAGATAAAAAAATAAGGGACAAGTTTAACAAAGGCCATGTAAGACCTGTGCACTAAACTCTACATGACATTGAAAAAATAAATAGAAGACAGAGAAATGAAAAGATAATACAAACATATTAATGAGAAAAGTTAGCAATGTCAAAATCAGTCATTTTATCTAAAGTAGTGTACAGATTCAAAGTAATCCCTAACAAAACCCCAATGGCACTCCTCAAAGGATAAAAATCCTGAATAAATGTAAAACTACAAAATACCTAAATATTCAAATCAATTTAGGGCAAACAAGTGCAAAGTCAGAGAGCAGCAGTCTTAACTTCAAACTATAATACAAAGTTGTAGTGGTCAAAACAGCACAGCAGTCAGGAATGTAACTGAGCAGTAGATTACTTGTGTTTCATCTGCAAAATCCTGGTTTTGGTCCTCAGTACTGAAAAAATCACTGCATCACTGTCAACCCATCGCTCATCAATTTGTTCAAGTGGGCATTAGCAACTTCTCCAAGTGAGTCTTGTTACTGTTTTTGGCATATTGAATACACCACGGGTAGCTTGTCATGTTCTGCTGTGCAGGCGAGATACTCTCAGTAGCTTGCCAGGCTCTCTGAGAGGGTCGGAGGAATCGAACTCAGGTCAGCTGCATGCAGGGCAAACGCCCTACCTGCTGTGCTATTGCTCCAGCCCAATAGCATGGTATTATAATAAAAAGAAACGCAATGTATGAAATATCAATGAACACACAGAAATTAATCCACATACAAAAATAACTAATTTACTACAAAACAGAACACAATTGTGCTCTCTTACAATGGGTAAAGGATACTCTCTTCAATATAAGATGTTGAAATAACTTGGTAGTCACAAGCAGAATGAAGCTAGACTACTATTTAGCATTACACACACACACACACAACACTGAAGAAGGATAAGATTTAAGGGGCCAAAGATAGTTACAGAAAGTTAGGTACTTGCTTTGCGCAGGACTGACTCTACGGTCCCCCAGAACTACACAGAATGATCCCTAAGCACGAACTAGGAGTGAAGCCTGTGCACAGATGGATATGACCTAAAGTAAGAACAAAACAAACAAGTATTCAAGGTAATTGAATGTAAGATCTACAAACCATAAAACACATAGAATAGACAACAAGCTCTTCAACAGTGGCCTTGGAAAGGCTTTGTGAATTCGGGTCCAAAGTAAGAGAAAATAAACAACTTGGACTATACATAGCTAAAACAGTTCTGCACAGAAACAGAAACCAAAGCAAACTAAAGAGGCAACCTACTGAAAGAAAAAAAGAAATATTCAAATACATAAAGAATTTTGCAACATACGGAAAAAAAACTCAATTTTTCAAATGGGTCTAAGAACTTAGTATGAACTCAGAACTTAGTATGAACTTAGAACTCACTTGTGGTGCTTATGGTTGCTTTCTATGAGATTAAGAAAGGTTTGTTTACTCCTAACTTGATAAGAGATTTTATACAGTTTCCATATGAGTTAATATCTCATTCATATTGAATGTTCTGTTTGATCAGTTTTTTATACTAATAAATATTTTATTGAAATATTTTATGTATTGGTGCAGTATCAGTAATATAATATTTTCTAAGATTAAAATCAATATTCCCTTTCTTAAGATAAAACATGCAATACTTTTATAGGCCTTATCACATTTTCTCCCTTAAATTTTAATTCTCTTCATTCTTACTAAATTTTTCACTTGTAAGCTTTGCACATTTCATGTGAACTCTAAAACATATTAACACAGACATTTTTTAAGTTTTATTTGTTGCAGAAAAGATGGAAATCACTGCAATAAGTTCCAAGTACAAAATAAAATTTAATGCTATATACTTTAGATGTCAGATTTGAAAGCTTATTCATGTAAGTCAGAATATGCATTAATTATATTGTATTAAATGATTTTAATTTATTTACATAAGCTAAAATCATATAGCAATCAATCACCACAAATTAACTTTTATTTCTTTATTTTCTTATAAGTTTATTTGCCATTTCTTTAAATTCTGTTGGAGCAAGCAATGTGAAATAAAATTTTTGTATGTCTACCAAAGGGACAGGCTAAGAGGTTGGGAGAGAAACTGGGCATACTACTGGTGGGATTGGTTTGGAACATTGCATGCCTAAAAAAACTCTATTATGAACAACTTTGTAAATCACAGTAACAACATAAACAAATGGGCCAAAGAATTAAATAGGCATGGCTCCAAAAAAAGACAGGCACATTAAAAGGCATTAACCATCACCCAATAATAGAGAAATACCAATTTAAAAAACCACAGTGTGATATTGCCTCACACTTATTATGAAAATTTCTTGGGGAAAAGTTGATGAAAATAAAGAAAAAAATAAAATTCTGTGCACTAATAGGAATGTTGCAGCCATTAACAGAAACAATCTGATACTGCTCACAAATTGAAGGACATAAATGTCAAATGATCCAGTTATTCTACTTCTGGGCATTTGTCTATCAAAAAATACAAAAACATCAATTTGAAAAGATGCACATTCCTCTGTATTTACGAAGCATTATTTCAATGACAAGATATGGGAACAACCAGAGGATTGTTGTGGATTAACAAAGAAGCACTCGCTCTCAGGCTAGCAGAAGACAGAGCACGTGGAGTGACAGAACCAAAACATGAAAGTAGCAGAGCTCTGTGATATTGGCAGTGGAAACTGACACCTGCACAAAAGAGCCCTCACACTCCTCCTCTTACATCAGTTCTCTTGATGCATCTGGATTGCAGTAATTCTAATGCGTTCAACTACTGCTGTGCTAAAGTGGCATCTGTTCCTGGCGACCGTTTCTCAGTGAGAAAAACACTCACTGAAGATGAAGTCCCTTGGCAGACCTGTCCTCCTGGTTTCAGGTCCCTGCTCTGTGTCTCATCCCGTGCACAGACTCCTTCCTTGCTCCCCTGGTGACCATGTTCCTGCTTTGTTTCACTGGTTGTGGGTATGTTGGGGCTATTCTGGGTGAGGGGATGGAGAGGAATGAGTTCCTTCAGTCTGAGTTGTTGGTGGGTAAAGCTATTTGCTATTTGCTGTGAACCAAGAAGTCAAACTTATTGACAATAAATGCCTGAGTGTTTGTGCTCTTTGATTAAAAAAAAAAGTAAAAATTAAAAATAATCTCATCTCAAGAGCTTCAATTTAATAAAATTTTCTGAAATATTTCACCTTATAAGACAGCATTCACATACTCACAAGATTTAGACAAGGAAATCAGGGAAGGTGGGAGAAGCATTAGTCAGCCTGTCATAGGGAACAGCCAAATACACACACACAATTCAAGCAAAAGAAACACTGAGAATACCACATTATATCTTACAAATCAGGTTAGGAAACAGCAGCCTTGTGCCATTTACACAGTGTTGTATCCTCTTATAAAGCTTGTCTTGGATTCCTACAACAAATTGTGAGTACTGTGCTTAAGATGGACTGGAGCGATAGCACAGTGGGTAGGGCTGTTTGCCTTGCACGCAGCCAACATGGGTTTGACTCCTCCATCCCTCTCAGAGAGCCCAGCAAGCTACCGAGAGTAACCCACCCATATGGGAGATCCTGGCAAGCTACCTGTGGCGTATTCGATACGCCAAAAACATATCAGTAACAGTAAGTCTCACAATGAGGTGTTACTGGTGCCCACTCAAGCAAATTGATGAACAATAGAACAACAGTGCTACAGTGCTATGGTGCTTAAGATGAACTCAACATGAGAACCTGTGTGACAAACAAGAAAATCATCGTTGAGCACTTCTTGTGTGCCTTGAACTATTTGGACCATGGGAATACAAAAGTGAGTATCAAAGTTTCAGCTCCATGAAGCAATCACTCTAGCAGGAGGACAGAAGTGCTCCAGGGACCCTTTCATTACTAACAGAAAGGTGTGCCTGTATTAAAAGTAACAGACTTAACACATTCTCTGCTACTCAAATATACATATCTAGAAAATGTATGACTGTCAAGGCAAGTGCCCAAAGTAACACAAGGGATAGTACCAAAATATTAGATTTTATTGGAAAAGTGAAATAAACTTAAGTCTGAAGACATGGACTTTTTAATAGCCTTGTCAAGGACAGAAAAGAAATTTTAGGAGCCAGAAAAAAGTATAAGGGGTAAAGAGCTTGCCCTGCGTGCAGTTGGCTCTAGTTTGAATTCCAGCACCATAAGTGATCCCCTGAATACTGCCAGGGGTCACTTCTGAGGTCAGCGTTAGGAAGAGTCTTTGAGAAATATTGGGTGTGGTAAAAAAAACCCAACCACCAGCACCCCTTACTCCCTAAAACAGAAAAGAAAATTTGTGAAATGAGGCTTCTAAGTGGACAAAATTATAAAGAATGAACACAGTTATCACCAAAATCCCTAGAAAATAATGTAAAATATTTTATGAAATGGGATAACAGCATATTTTTAGTAAAATTTAAGGATAAATGTAAAAAGAAAATTCACATGTATCCCAGTTTCTTTTAACTCACATTTGCTTGATTTAAAATTTTCACAGAAAATACAGCTAGGAGAAAAGCTGAGAGACTTTTTGATGGGATAATTAGCTTTATGGTACAAAACAATTTTAGTTTATTGCTATCCAGTTATAGTTGTCCGTTGCCTTTTTCTTTCTTTTTTCCTAATGGCTTATTTCTCTTGAGCTTAGTCCTCTAAAAGAGAAAGTGCTTCCTGGTTTGGGTTGTTTGTTATATTTATCAAGATAAAATTATAGAGTCATTCAGTAGCATCTTCACAGTCCTCTGAGCCTCATCAAGAAGCAAAAAAAGAAAAACTATTTAGCATATTAAATTTTAAAAGTTCTTCGAATATGCCAGGCCCTTTTCCAAGTACCAAGAAGAACTTTGACTGAAACAGTGGACTAAAATCAGCCACACCTGGAAGAAGAACAATCATACTGGACTTAGAATATCCCATCAGATTTAATTAGAGATGGAGGTAATAATGGCTGCTCTGAAATTAGGTATTCATCAGAGGATGAAACTTAACAATGAGGGGAGAAAGTTGGGAAGGAAAACTCTAGAAGTGGTTGGGTTGGTGAATCTGAGAAACCTCACTGGCCTGGATTGCTGGAGGAACTGGTGCTGAAGACTTTGCAAGCCTCCGTGTCTGGTAACAAGTGTGAGGTCTCTGGCAGACAGCTAGGTGAGAGAGAAGGTAAAACTGGGGCATTGAGAATGGGGAAATCAAGGAACATCTAAGAATCCCAGAAGTCAACCAGAAAGAAAAAGACAAACTAAAGCCAGGGAGATGAGCAGGAATACCCACCTCTCCTCCTAACAGCTCCAATGCCAACGTTTCCACCTAGAGTTCTTCCCCCAGTGGGTCTGATCCAAAATGGGGAGAGGCTGAAGAAGGAGTAGCAGCAAGATCTTATGCAGCGGGAGTGCAAATATCATTGCTGCCCCACCCAAGAAGGTGACTTTGAGCTCAGTGGAAACTAGACCCCTCCCCTCAGCCTTAAAATGCCATGGATGCTGCTTCCTCTAGCTCCCAAATATTGTACCCATGTCCTGTGTGTCGACCCTAGCTCAAAGTCACATAGAAAAAGAAATTGTGCTATTTTCTCACATAATTTATTCAATATTTTTCCCATCCGCATGGCTGAGCCTGGTAAGGCATTCATGGCATACTCCATATGCCAAAAACAATAACAAATGACGGTCCTCCTTCCCCTGACCTTGAAAGAGCCCCCAATAAGCCATCAGGCCACACTAGCATGCGACAGGGACAAATGAAGACGTTACTAGCAACCACTCGAGCAAATCGATGAACAACGGGATGACAGTGATTTTTTTCACATGTTAACATAAATCCTTTTCCGGACCCCTATCCTATAATATCCCTCAATCCTTTATATTGGTACTTCTTAAACTTTAGCCCATGTAAGAAGCACCTATGAGTCTTCTCCAAAAGCCTATCGAGTCCGGTATGTAGATGACAGGGTCTGTAATTCTGCAGGTCTCATACAGCCAGTACCCCAGAGGTGCCTGATGTAGCATGAGTTGGCGGGGAAATGATGTTTGCCCAACACCGCAGTTTTCACTGTGCATTTTTGTCTATTTGGAGCTGGGATATCATGAAAATTCTCATTTGCAGACAAACAGACATGAATATCCTGGTTAAACAACACAATAAATGTTGAAAATAATTTGAATTTGTAAGTTGATGAGCCTTTGATTTTTGCCTCTTTGAAAATAGGACATTTTCTCCAAAATATTTTAATACACTAAAATATTTCATTCCCTTTGTAACCTTGGATTACTCACTAAACTTCTTGAGAATTTTGCTTTGTATTTCTACCTCTATATCTATATATTTAATTCAGTTCAACAAATACTCATTGAGAGCTATGTTACAGGTTCAAGGCTTTCGAATACCTAGGCTTATGTCACAGCTTCTTTGCTTTCTACTAGAATTGCTTTTGCAGAAAGAAAATGACTTACTGAAAACCTAAACCTGAGAATCAATTTATAAAATGCAGAAATGCACAATAAAAGTATGATCTGACAGCCAATCACATCCACCAGATCTATGGAACTCTCACTTCTGTATAGCAAGCACAGTTGTGAGTGTGCCCACAGTTGTGAGAAATCCAAGCATTTCTTTTAACACTGATAGTGGGCAACAGGATGAGTGGTTGAGAAAGGAACTCGTACTCTGCAGAGGTAACTGGAACAGGTGAGAACCTAGCACTCATCTCTAACTTCAGCATGCAGAAAAAACCTACCTTCAGAGAGCAAGGACCTCTGTTTTCTGCCTTTCTACTCTCACGCAAGATTTTTAAGAGCAACACTTATCTGGGAAACATTATCACCAGCTTAACTGAGCTGATACATCCAAGTCACAGCCAAAAGCCCAATAAAAACAGAGATAGGAAATGTGCAACAATGTGTTGGAGACTAATTAGCTTAAGAACATCAGGAAATATGGTAATGGCGAAGATTTCCCTGTTGTGAAATATATTCCTAGTTACTTTATCAATGGACCCATGGCCGTAACTGATGTTGTAGGTCCATTTGGGGGCTGGACACAGTCTGTTCTAATCCATTCTTCCTTGAAATAAAGTGGCAGGGGAAAAGAGAGTAATATCTCTAACAGTGCTTTCAAACTCCAGTGCCAAGGCAAATCTATTCTACTGGAAAGGGGTTTATTTAGGACTAAGATGATGATCCTCCAAGCCCTTTGGGCTAGTTGGCAGACAGAGAGTTGGCAGACAGAGAGTTTCTAGACTAATTATTTCTATGCTAATTGTTCTGACCAAGAACATCTCTGTCCATGGTTCCTGGGAGGTGGTCCTAGAGAGAGTCAGGATGGATGTGGCAGCCTTCGCTCACAATTAAGGGCTTCATGATGAGCTTAATGAGTTACACTGAGTCCCTGTCTCTTTTCCACCATGCGCTTAGCCATTGTGTGGACCCTGAGCACCTGGTCCCTTTCAACGGTCAGCTCAGTAAAGGTTACTGACCAACACAGAATAGGTCCTCCTGGAGCTCACATCCCAAGGAAGTCTGAAGCAGTTGCCTGAGCATACCTTGGTGAATTTTTCTCTAATTCACTCTTTCTGATGCAAATTAGCTTCAGGTGATTGCTCCTAAAATGCACATAGAATTTTGAAATTCTGATTTGGAAAACTACAAGCAGATTCAAAATTTGTTAACATGATGAGTAATTTCAATATTTTATCTCAGAAAAACATTATGAAGAGCTGCCTTAAACACAATCTAAAAAGTTACAAATACTTTGCTTAACTGGTTGGAAAAGTAGCTTGACTTTTAAAGATTATATACTTATGTGAACAAGATTTTCTTTGATGGTAGGTGGCTGTCAAGAAAGTGAAGAGCTCATCATCCAGAAGTACTAATCAAGAGTGAAATTATAGCGATTGAAAGCATAGAACCTAATGGTAAAATATTATGTTCATGGAAGCAACTATCAGCTTCTCATTTTAAAAATAAATCCCCAAGGATTTTGTTTTATTTACAAATTTGAGCATATTCAGTACCAGGAAAAATGGGGGGCAAGGAGGACTGGTCAATGGTTGGAAGCTTGCCACAAGTGTGAGGGGGAACAAAGGGCAGTTAGGATAGAGAAGGGATCAGTATGACAATCACTGTCACTATCACTGTCACTGTCATCCTGTTGCTCATCAATTTGCTCGAGCGCACATCAGTAACGTCTATATTGTGAGACTTGCTGTTACTGTTTTTGGCATATTGAATATGCCACAGGTAACAGGTAGCTTGCCAGACTCTGCTGTGCGGGCGGGATACTCTCAGTATCTTGCCAGGCTCTCTGAGAGGGATGGAGAAATCGAACCCAGGTTGGCCGAGTGCAAGGCAAGCACCCTACCCGCTGTGCTATCACTCCAGTCTGACCAAACACTAAACTACTGAAATACAGTAGCTCCAACCAGCATCAGAAGGCAGGTGGAGGCTGGCTGAAACCCACAACTGGGCTTAGAGAAGAGATCTGGTATGATTGAGATCCAAATAGAGAGGAAATAGGTCTGGTGACAAGAGGCAAGGGATTTTATAATCAGATTCTTTCACTACACCGGGAGCAGTGATCCAATGAAACTACTGACAAATTAACCCTCGCATCTCCCCTAAACACACATAAACACACACACACATACACATACACACACACACACACACACACACATCTGGAGCCCAGGAGTGGGGTGGGGTGTGAGAAGAGCAATGCTTTCTGCTAATAAAAGAATGTCAAAAAAGGATGTAATGAGGGGCTGGAGAGATAGCACAGCGGGTAGGGCGTTTGCCTTGCACGCGGCCGACCCGGGTTCAAATCCCAGCATCCCATATGGTTCCCTGAGCATGGCCAGGGGTAATTCCTGAGTGCAAAGCCAGGAGTAACCCCTGTGCATCGCCGGGTGTGACCCAAAAAGCAAAAAAAAAAAAAAAGGATGTAATGAATGAGAAAGAAAAATTAGAAATTATATAGAAACAACAAGTCAAACTATAACTTAAAGTTATGAAAAAAATTCAAAGATATTTATCAACTGTTTACTAACACAGATCAGAATATTGATCAATAAAGTTAGTAAAGAACTGCAGAAACAGAAACAGTCATTTACCAAGGCAACTGAAGCTATTAAAAAAAATTCTAAACAGGTAGTGGCCTTGTTCTCTTTCTCTTCCTTGTGCTGACGCAACTCGGTTCTCGTCAACCTCCAGCCCACCGTCTCCTGACCGAACATCACGCCTTCTATTAAGTTGCAGAGTTCCAATGGAGAGATTTTTGAAGTTGATGTGGAAATTGCCAAACAGTCTGTAACTATCAAAACCATGTTGGAAGATTTGGGAATGGCTGATGAAGGAGAGGATGACCCAGTTCCTTTTCCAAATGTTAATGCAGCAATATTAAAAAAGGTTATTCAGTGGTGCACCCACCACAAGGATGACTCCCCCATCCTCCTGAGGACGATGAGAACAAAGAAAAGTGAACAGATGATATCCCTGTTTGGGACCAAGAATTCCTGAAAGTGGACCAAGGAACACTTTTTGAACTTATCCTGGCTGCAAACTACTTAGACATCAAAGGTTTGCTTGATGTTACATGCAAGACGGTTGCCAATATGATCAAGGGGAAGACACCTGAGGAGATTTGTAAGACCTTCAACATCAAAAATGACTTTACTGAAGAAGAGGAAGCCCAGGTATGCAAAGAAAACCAGTGGTGTGAAGAGAAGTGAAATGCTCTGCCTGACACTGATTGACACTGTAAGGATTGTTCCAAATACTAGTTGCACTGCTCTGTTTATAATTGTAAATATTAGACAAACTGTAGATAAACGCAGCAGCGAATCAATTCTATTAGCAGAATATTGTCCTCTTTGCATGTGTAGTTTGAGTGCAGATTCCAGACCTAAAGTTTGAGTTCCTTCTCTAATGATCAAAAGGGTTTTTTTCTTCTTTTTTTGCTCTGAATAAAACTGAACTGTGCGTTATCTCTAGAAAGTGGCATTTTGGGCTTTCCCTCTTTCATAAAGCGATGTCTGCCTAGTTTATTGTCTAGTTGACTTCAGTGACCTATTAAAAGTTGGCGTTGTAAATAAAAAAAATTCTGAACAGTCATGGTGGATCTGAAAACCAATGAAAGAAATTTAAACTTCCATGGAAAACAAAATAAACAGGCTCATTACCACAGATAAAAAAAAAACAGTGTAATTGAAGATTAATTACATTAATCATTCAAATGAAACAGCTAGAACAAAACAAGCAAAATGAAGAAACATTTTGTGTACTATAGGACTCATTAGAAAAGAGAAAATAAGCATAATCTCCACCTAAAAGTTGGTAAAGCAATAAAGCAATACCAAAGGGAATAGTGACCTTATTTGTTCTAACAACTCCCCAAACTTAAGGAAAGAATTACCCTTAAAGACCAGGAAAGTAAAAGGACGCCCAAATTTCTAAATGCAAAAATACCTAAACCAAAATATATCATAAAAATACCAAAATCAGAAATAAAACACATTTTTCAAAAGTTTTATGAAAGCGAGGTGCAACATAAAATACTCAGTCAGGCTATATTCAGACTTCTCAGCAGAAATTACAAATTAATAATTTAATGACAAACTCACAATTTTAAGAAATAAATTAAACTAGCCAAAGGTACTCTTTGTCAAGAATACAAGAGGAAACTGATGGAACCAGCACACACACGAAGGATTATCGTACACACAGTGAGAATGACATAATTCTCATATTAACCACCAACAGCGAAAGGAACATGTTCAGAAGGAAAACAACTAGCGCATTGAGAGATTCATGGTGGGGGGGATTGATCAAAATGAAAAGGTAGATAAAAACACATAGAAAAGGGAAAAGAAAGAAATATAAAACAACTATGAAGATAGATTGGCAGTAAGTTAGCCCAATATATCAAGATACTCTAAATGTCTGAAGTCAGCAGTCAGAATACAGAGTGGTGGTAGTGTGGCTGAATAAGCAAGATCCACCTAAATATGCATGTGAGACCCATATTTGATCAAAATGAAAATATAGTTCCATATTAAAAAACTGAACTGAAGTATTTTAAGGTAATGACACAAAAAATGGTAGGTAGTAAATGAGGTTGGGATATGGTTCAAGAGATAGAACATATGACTTGCATGAGAAAGGGCCATGGTTCAACCCTTGGCATCATTGATCCCCAAGTGATTTGTGGTTGTAGTGGCACCAAATACCAGCAGGAGTAGTAGTATTAGGGCTGTGAACAGCACTGGACCAAGTACCACCAGGAATAGCTTTTACAACAATAAGGAAGTCAAGAACTAACACTATTATGCCATGATAATTTACACAGTAGACTCTAATGACTCTGCAAAAACACTCCGAACCAAAAAAATAATATAGCAGAATATCACGCTCCAAGATCAATATATAAGGACCTGTTGTAATTTTTAAATGCAAATAATTAACAAGAAGAGAAATAAATTTAATGATAACTCCATTTGAAAATAGTGTGCAGGGGCTAGAGCAATAGTACAGCGGGTAGGGCATTTGCCTTGCACGCGGCTGACCAGGGTTCAATTCCCAGCATCCCATATGGTCCCTCAAGCACGGCCAGGAGTAATTCCTGAGTATAAAGCCAATAGTAACCCCTGTGCATCAAGAGTGTGACCCAAAAAAAGCAAAATAAAATAAAATAATTAAAATAGTGTGCAAAGGGCTGGAGAGATAGTATGGGGCCTAACACACTTGACTTGCATCTGACTGCCTCTGGTGTGATGAGAAGCACTGTTTGCCAAGCACCACCACTTAGCATAGAGCCAAGGATAAACTGTAGGCACTGCCAGATGCCCCCTAAATACAAAACAAACAAATATCCAAAAGCATGTGCCACCGAGGAATTAACAAAGGAAGATAAAGATAAATTTAAAATCTGTAAGTCACCATTAAAATAAATAGAAGAGGGCAACATGAAATGGAAAAATATTCCATGTTCATGGATTGGAAGAATTATCATTGTAAAATGATTATCCTCCCCAAAGCACTGTCTAGATTTAATCCAACATCCATGTTAAAAAAAATCCACATGACTTCTTCAAAGACTTCAAACACTACTAAATGTATATGAATTCTCAAACACACTGAATAGCAGAAGAAACTCTGAGCAAAAGAAGTTGGAGGCATCACATTCCCTGATATTAAATCATACTATAAAGCTATAGTAATTGAAATGGTGTGGTTTTGGAAAAGAATAAACTCTAAGACCAATGTAATAGACCTTTGAACCTAGAGATAAACCCTCAGTACATGGAAAGTTAATCGATGACAAAGGAGTTGTGTGCCTGAAATGAAGCCAGGAAAGCCTCCTCAATAAATGGTGCTGGGAAAACTGGACTGCCAAAAGCCCATAAATGAGACTGAATCTCTATGTCATATACAGGAGTTCATTCAAAATGGTTTCGAGCTTAGAAATTAGACCTAAATCCATAAAATACATTGAGTAAAACATAGGTATAACTAACTCTCCATGGAATAATTCTCAACGTTTTTTTTCAGTGATTTGCCTACAATGGCAAAAAATTACGAAAACAGAATTTGTTTGTTTGTTTGTTTTGTTTTAGGGCCATACTCAGTGATGTTCAGGCTCTGCACTTGGGAATTACTTTTGGCTGTGCTTAGGGGACCATATGGGATGCTGGGGATTGAATCAGAGTCAGCCACGTGTAAGGCAAGCACCCTATACCCCTTTCTGTGTGTCTCTCCAACACCGCAAAACAGAATTTTAAATGGGACTACATCAAATTAACAAGGGTTTTAATGGCAAAAGAAACTCAGGTTAAAATAAAAGGACACACTACCATTTGGTAGAAAGTACATGCATCATGTAAAAGATAATAGATATTTTGAATGCTCACAAAACTCAACAACAAAATAATAACCACATTAAAATGGTAAGGAGAGATGAAAAAACTCTTTCCCTAAAGGGACATAAGTCAGTGAGTCATTTCATGGGAAAGTGTTTATTATTACTTGCTATGAAAGAAATAGAAATCAAAGTGACAATGAAATATCATTTCATACTATTGTGAATATATTAAAAATACTAAAAGCAACTAGGGTTGTCAGGAATATGGTGAAAAAGGAACTTTTATTCACTGTTACTGGGAATGTCATCTGGTTCAACCCCTGAAAAAAGAATGAA
This sequence comes from Sorex araneus, assembly GCF_027595985.1. Lineage (NCBI taxonomy): Eukaryota > Metazoa > Chordata > Mammalia > Eulipotyphla > Soricidae > Sorex > Sorex araneus. Next base: position 54,524,251 of record NC_073308.1, on the reverse strand, counting down.
GATTTCTGTAAATACTAAGAATGGAACTTCGATAGAACTCAACAATTCCACTATTGTCATCTATCCCAAGAACAAAAAAAGCATTTGTTTTAAAAAGTTATGTGCATATCTATGTTTGCTCCAATACTTAGTACAATAGCAGGATATTGTAACAGTCCAAATGTCCAATGATAGATGATTGGATAAAAAAAAATTGTGGTATATATACATGATGGAATATATATACAACATACCTATAGGCAAATATGAAATTTATATATATATATTGATTTGTATAATAAATATAATTATATATAAATATATAAAATATTTATATAATAAACATGTGATAAATAAAATATTTATATAATAAATATATAATATAATATGAATATATAATATACTTATAGGCAAATATAGTATATATACTACATACCTATTGGCAAACATGAAATCTTGTAATTTGCTGCAATGTGATTTGACCAGGAATACATCCTGTTAAGTGAAATAAGAGGGTGAAAAATTACTAGACAATCTCACTTATCCATAGTAAACAGAAAACAAAAGAAACAAAAAAAAAACAATATCAAATCAGAGCAAACCCTTGGGCTTTGCAAAACTTGGGTACTTTTTTTTTTTTGCTTTATTTTTTGGGTCACACCTGGCGATGCACAGGGCTTACTCCTGGCTCTGCACTTAGGAATTACCCCTGGCGGTGCTCAGGGGACCATATGGGATGCTGGGATTTGAACCCGGGTTGGCCGCATGCAAGACAAATGCCCTACCCGCTGTGCTATCGCTCCAGCCCCAAAACTTGGGTACTTTAGTTTCACTGAAAGTACAATAACTTTGTTCACTAAAAAATGAAAGTTAACACTACTGTAAGTATGTTACTCGAGATACAAGAAAGGAAAATGATGCTTAGAGTGTTTCTCAGAAAATATATGTGGTACTTGAGTTTATGGAAGAACAAAAAGTGTAAAAGCCAACTACTATGGAAATGTTTATTGATGTAAGGGTGGTAAAGTATAATTTAAAGAAGAGAAAAGCAAAAGCTGGTTTATAGATGAGAACAAAATGCCTTTGAATTTAAACAGATTAAAATTCATTCAAAGTGGAGAACAATATATACAGTTCAGCCAAAAAATCTAAATACTAATACCGGGATTAAGGAGAAATGCCTTCAGGTACGTAGTATGATTTTAAAATAGAGGGAAAAACCCCAAATTGATAGCAAGTAATAATCTGGATGTCAAAAATATTATTGCAATTGTTACTATAATATTTATGAATTATCATTATAAATCAGGCAATGGATTTTTAGATTCAGTCTTTTCCACCTTTGGTTTTTTTGTGATTTTTTAAATTTTATTGAATCATTATGAGATAGTTACAAGCTTTCATGTTTGGGTTACAATCCCACAATGATCAAACACCCATCCCTCCACCAGTGCACATTCCCCACCACCAATATCCCCGGTATCTACCTTCTCCCACCCTCCCCCTGCCTCTAAGGCAGACAATATTTCCCATACTCTCTCTCTACTTTGGGGCATGATGGCTTGCAAAGCAGACACTGAGAGGTCATCATGTTTGGTCCATTATCTACTTTCGGCATGCATCTCCCATCCCGACTGATTCCTCTAGCCATCATTTTCTTAGTGATCCCTTCTCTATTCCATCTGCCTTCTCCCCTCCACTCATGAAGCAGGCTTTCAGCTATGGGGCAATCCTCCTGACCCTTGTATATACTGTCCTTGGGTGTCAGCCTCACGTGATGTTATTTTATACTCCACAAATGAGTGCAGTCCTATGTCTATCCCTCTCTTTCTGACTCATTTCACTTAGCATGATACTCTCCATATCTATCCATTTATAAGCTAATTTCATGTCTTCATCTCTCCTAATAGCTGCATCCTCAAGATATATTCCCAGAATTGGTATTGTGGGGTCATATGGAAGCTCAATTTCTAGTTTTTGGAAGACTGTTGTACTATTCCTCTCTGCAGGTATATATATATAGATAGATAGATAGATAGATAGATAGATAGATAGATAGATAGATAGATAGATAGATAAATTTTTTACTTCCTGGGCTATACTTATAACCAAGGCTTAAAAGTACTAATATATTTATTGGTTTCATGAGCTTCCCTTTTCTTTTGCTTTTGCTTTTTAGATTGAACCAAAAGACACATATAATTATATAGATTTCAGGTTTCAATATTTATAAACCAACAATCTATATGTATATATTATGTTCACTTCTAAAAGACTAAGTTCATCTTGCCATAAAAATGCTTCCTTAATTTATTCATTTTATCCACACACCCTCCCTTTTCCCTTCTGGCAAACTTTTTTAATAAAGAAAAAAACACCTTCTGATGATTGATCTTCTCTTTATGATAATTTACTTAATTGACTTTCCTTTTAACTATGGCAATTATTCAACGTAATGATATTTCTGAAAAAAATAACAGGACATCGTCGAAAGTTTATATTTATAAATCTCTTTCAAAAGTGCCACTTTATTGATATAAAGTATCAAATAGTGCCTTCTGAATTGATAATTAAACAGCACAATAGACAAAGTGAAAATACCTCACTGCCCTGCTATTACTGGTTAAGAAAAGAACCAAATAAAATCCTAATAAACAATTCTAAATCTGCTGGTTGCATTGCAGATGTGATAACTAAATGCGAACAAAAGTCCAGCAATACTAAATTTTCTTCCTCTCAACAGCATGATTATAATAGCACTAAAGAACACATCTCTCATTATGCAATCTTCACCAGGACAAAAAAATACATGGGACAAAATATCATGATCCCTATCAAAGTCTTTTCTTTGAGCCTATTTGTCATAGAGAAAAATGAAGGTACATTTCTCATGAATCACAAATACATTACAAATCTTGTGAGATATACAAAAAAGCAAGCAATGAAGCATTGTTTAGTTAAAATTGTAGACTAATCATTACAATCTTATTTTTCATGTGTTATATGACTCAAAGGAATAAGTATGCTTTATTTGTGAAAAATATATATAAAACATGTCAAAATTCCCCGTGACATAATTTTTCTGCTTTTAAATAACTACTGAAGTAGATTGTAAAACATAAAGGAAACAAAAGAATAAACTAATAATTGGTATATTTTATCTATGTTGTTTGTTGTATGATGACTCACCAAAAAATAAAATCAAGTTTTTGAAGCTTTATCCATATTAGGGAATGGGTTGAAGTTTTGTTGTTTTACTTAGTTAAAATTTATACATAATAAATGTCATCAGTTTTAAATGTGCTGGATTTTAAGAAACATATCCATCCATATAACTGAAACATATTCAATCACATGCACATAAAGAAAAGATTTCATGTGTAATTTGGTGTTCTGTTCTTACTGCTGCATTGAAATTATTAGTTTAATATTTCAATTTGTTTTATACATTAACATTATTGGATAATTGAACAATATACGTGCCCCGTTTCTTGTTACCCCACTGACATTGACCTTTGCAATACCCGTGGGGACAGAATTTCAGATTATGAATAGGAATTAGACTCAAAGTTAATTAAACATGTTTCCTACAGGAATGAATAAGTGTGGGCACTCACACTAACAGTCTCAGAAACTAAACTTTCCGTTATAACTAGTCCTTGTTTGAAACAAGGAAAACAATGGTGTTCTAAGAAACTCCAACACCAAAGAACGCTATTATGTCCTTTCCATTCGATGTTATTTTCCTGTTTTGACCACACTCCTTGAGAATAGGGAAAAGAACGGGAAGGGAAGGGCTGAGAAGGGGGAAAGGAAAAATGAAACCCTCTGTTTCTATCACTATCTCTCTCCACTTATGGAATCTGTTTGCTTTTTCCAGTAAAATAAAATCAGGTGATTGGATTTACATTATTTTATAAAATAAAATAGGTGGAATAGGTGGAACAAGCTAGCCTCTTCCAATGATGTTTTTCATCTTTGTAATAGTTTCCAATGTAATTATTCTAAAGGAGGAATTTTGTATCCTACACCACTTTTTTTGGACCACATTAAATTTATTATTGTCCTGAACCTTACATTCAGACAGGTAGCTTGTGAAGAGTTGGACCAGTGTATTTGACCAGTACTGGTGGCAGATTCTTCAGGTGTTCGGGTCTGACCTTGTCCGGACCAGGTGCTGTTCACACCTTTACCAACAAAATGGCGTGTCGGATTTCAGAAGGGAGAACATTGGGAATGACATATCCATCCTGCGGAATTTGGTATGTGGGCAGGTGGACACACATGGCTGTCAAAGAGATCCGAGTAGAAGTTGTGAATAACCCTCTCTATTGCCTTTCTGGAGGATGTGATAGATCCATCGGGACGTCGGAGGGCAGTCATCTTGGTCTTCTAGTTGGCGAAGGACAGGCGAGCGTTGCAAATACTTTTCCCGGATTCTGCTGCACTGACCAACACTGCTGCTCTTCTCTCTTTGAGGTCTTCCTTTATCACATCTCTGCACAGCTTGGTGAGCTTGGATGCTAGCTTGTGCTTGCCTGAGGCTCGTGCCAAACCACATTGACGAATGAGCTCAAGAGTTCCTGAAGACAGGCATCTGTTTGTAGCTTTCTCACTCTCGGCATTCTTCGTACAGTCATAGAGGTGCTGGACCAGTCAATCGTATTCCTCATTGATGTTGTCAAGGACGGCATCTTCCCATGTTGCTGCAATAGTGCCAAAGAGCTCCCAGTTGGTGGTCATTCTGGGAGGTTCCATCTCAGTGGAAAACCAGTAGGACCGTTCTGTTGTACAAGAAGGGACACATCCACGACATCGGCAACTATCGTCCAATCTGCCTGCTGTCTGTCATCTACAAGTTGTTCACTCGTGTCATCCTGAATAGAATAGGCAGAACCCTAGACGAAGGACAACCATGTGAGCAAGCCGGGTTCCCAAGGGGATTCAGCATGGTAGACCATATCCACACAGTGACCAAACTCATTGAAGTTTCACGAGATTTCAAGATGCCTCTCTGTCTAACGTTCATCGACTTAAAGAAGGCCTTTGATTCTGTTGAGACTGAGGTGGTCATCGAAGCCCTGGCCAAACAGGGCGTTCAAACTCAGTATATCAAAATCCTCCACAAGCTGTATTGTGGATTCACCACCAGGATCTCACCATTCTACAAGGAAGTGATCATTGATGTAAAGAGAGGGGTGCGGCAGGGTGATACCATTTCACCGAAACTCTTCAGTGCCGCACTCGAGAACGTCATGCGACGACTGGAATGGGAAGGAATGGGAGTGAAGGGAGATGGTTGGCAATTACACCACCTCTGCTTCACTGATGACATCGTTCTCATAACACCAAACATTAGCAAAGCAGCACAAATGCTGGCCGACTTCCACCACAGGTGTGGAAAGGTCGGATTGCAGCTGAATCTCAACAAGACGATGTTCATGAAAAACAAACTGGTCCCTGAAGCTCCATTTGCTCTCAATGGAACGAACATCTCCGAATGCAGCAGCTATGTGTACCTGGGTCGAGAAATCAACATGAGGAACGACTTGGTGCCAGAATTGCGCAGGAGGAAGAGAGCAGCGTGGAATTCATTCAAGAGCGTCGAAGAGGTGGTTAAGAGAAGGAAGAACCTCCGACTCCAGGCACATCTTTTTGATTCCACCATTCTTCCTGCACTAACATATGCCTCAGAGACCTGGGCCCTATGCAAACAGGATGAGAATGCTATTAAGGGTATCCCAAAGAGGAATCAAAAGAGCTATGCTGGAAATATCATGTCTACTCAAGTGAGAGAAGGAATCCAGAGTTCTGACCTCCGTCGACGGTCAAAAATCAGGGATGCTGTCTCGTTTTCCAAGGCATCAAAAATCAGATGGGCCAGTCATATAATGCAATTCAGAGACGACCGCTGGACTAGAGCTGTTACCGACTGGATTCCACGGGACGTCAGAAGACCTAGTGGCCGCCCACCAACTAGATGGTCAAATTTCTTCGTCAAATTCCTGAATGAACAATTTGAGGCTCTTCCTGTTCCTGGAGCAAGCAGATATCATTGGGCTGCACTAGCTCTCAACAGGGACAAATGGAGACGTTACTGGCGCCGCTCGAGCAAATCGAAGATCAACGGGACTACAAGTGATACAAGTGATTGTCCTGATCATGGGACTGAAATAAGTTTTTTTCATAACTCGGCCTTAATTTTTTTGAAGGGAACTGGGTTGGGCCATACCCTGTGGTGCCCGGTGGCTTGCTCCTGACCCTATGTCAGGAATCACTCCTGATGATGCTAGTGGGCCTTTATAAGGTACCAGAGATTGAAGTGGAGTCGTCCACTTGTGAGGCAGGAGACTTAAGCCCTGCATTTGGTCCCTGCGTGAAATACAACAATCTCCACACTCTTTCCTCTAAGGAAACTTTTTTTGCAGCATTTTCAGCGGTTTTTCATAACAAACAATACAAAATATATTATTTCAGTTCTGCTTTGGGGCAGGGGTTCGGGTTCACCAAAATATGGTGGTGGGAAGGTGTAATGGTGTTGGGATTGATGTTTGAATATTAAGTATAATCAAATATTGTGAACTACTATATGAAATTTTTAATTTTTAATAAATTAAAAATAATAAAATAAATTTAAATAAATTGAAAATAATGTATCAAATTTTAACATATAAAATTTGATTAATAGTATATTTGTCAGAGAAAACATGGTAGCATATTAAAATATACTTGCAGCTTGATAGGAAGTTTGCAAAGTGTTTTGTAAGGCATTATTACAATACTATTTCTTTGAAAATAATGTCTGAAGAATAGATTTCTCCCATTTTTCACAAAGAAACCTTCAGAATGCTTAAGTAGGTCACACTAATTTGCTGCTTTTAGGCAGCAAATCCAAGTGTCTCATTCTAAATTATGACCTTTCCATTAAGTCTTTCTGTCCTTTTTTTAATAACGATCATAGACTCTACCAGCACATTTTAATAAGTTCATTTTTCATGTGCAGACCTCATGCTTCTCAATTATATCTTATGATTATAAAGATGACAGTGCCCAGGAAAGTTAATACTGTGTCTTGCACACAAAAGATAAAAAGTAAACATTCATAAATTAACTATCCAAAACACAGAGACATAACTTTGAAGTTATTCAGTTTTTAAAGTATAGACCTACAAATAAAAAGTCATGGAGCTCTCTGAGGTAGCCATATTTTTTAAGTTGTTTCTATGATTACAACACTATTGACACAATGCTGCCCATGTAAGAAAGACAGGAAAATTTTACATATTCTTTTATGCTTATCTCTTTCAATTAATAAATAAGCATTGAGAACTGTGATCTGAGTATGATAGGAGACGAGTGGCACTTTGGGATAATCATAGAGAGATCCTGGCACTCTGGTACTAGACATAGTTAATAGTACTACAAGGGTAACATAATATTGTGCTACTATAAATAAATAAATAAGTAAAAAGTTTTTATTTTAAATAATAATGTTGAAATGTAATAGAATAATTATTTTTAAAGGAATTGATCATTGGGGTAAATACATGTGCAACCAAGTTGTCCTATAATATCTGCTCAGAGCTAAAAATATTATTTTGAATATTTGCTTTATTTTTGATTATAGTAAGATTTACAATGGGAGAAGTAGCAACACTACATAAAATGTTTTTTCTATGCAATTGTACTAAAGGGCATGCATAATTTACTTTATTTAGGCAGTATTTATTTTTATGGTAATGAGATTCAGAAGCAATTATCGTATCCAAATATTTTCCTTAATTTATTCAGCCAAAGAACAAATTCTAGGCAATGCTCATGTTGCCATAAACTATTTTAATTCTCAGTTTTATAGATAACTCCATAAAGGAAGAACAATCCCTCATGTTTAGTGCACAATTTGACGTAGATTATAGAAAAAAACCTTCAGAAAGTAGCTAGAGATAGAAAGTGAACTAAAGCACCATGATTTATTGCTTTATTATTTATATTATTGTTTATATTTGTTTATTTTTTGTAACATGAGAGTTAATTGACTCCAAATGATAATTTCCAGTATCATATCATCAGCTCCATGATCTGGCAGCGCAATGACCCAGTCGCTCCATCATTCAGCAGCTCCATCATCCAGTGGCTCCATCATACTCGGCTCCATCATCTGGGGCCTCCATCATCCACAACTCCATCATCCAGGGGTTCCATCATCCAGGGGCTCCATCATCTGGTGGCTCCATCATTCGGCAGCTCCATACAAAAAGGGCATTGCTCTGAATTAACTATGCAAAGGACTTAAAGAGAAGAAAAAAACAGTATTTATAAGTTAACAGAGCACAAAGAAAGAAGTTACAAATAAATACAGAGGAATGGTAGCACTGTGATGGGAGTAACCCAAATAAACCTAAGCTTCCTGTGGCAATGTTATCCTACAGTACCTTATCTGTCCCTGTGTCTAGTCACATGTCTTAGATCACAAATAATTTCCTCTACACACACACACACATATGTGTGTATATATCTATATATATGTGCCACTTCTGGTTTTGCACTCAGGAATTACTTTTGGCATTGTTCAGGGGACCATATGGGATGCCAGGAGGATTGAACCCTGGTCAGCCACATGCAAGGCAAACGCCCTACCCTCTGCAATGTTGCTCTGGCCCCTATTTTTGACATTTTAAAATAAGAAAAGTTCTCTGGTATATTGGCGCCTGTCCCTATAATTTGGTGATCTTTTTTGAGAAAACCCCATACTCTTTTCCAGGTGACTCTACAAATTTGAATTCCTGCCAACATAGCATTCACTAGAATTCTGTTGTCTCGAACAGTTACCAGCAGTCTCCTGCCTTTCTGGGAATAACCTTGCTAACTGGTGTGAGGAGATAGTGTGGTTTTGATTTTCACTTCCCTGAGGTAGTAATGTTGAATACATTTTAATATACCTAATGGCTACTTTTTAGCCCTTGGAAGACTGTTCTGTTTCTCTGCTCGTTTTTAAATTGGGCTGCTGAATTTTCTTGCTTTTGAATCCTGTGAGTTCTTTATGTATTTGGATATTGATCTCCTGTCAGTTACACGATTGGCTAATACTATTTTCCATTTGCAAGTTGCTTTTATTCTTGACTGAGTATTGGGGGGTGCTTTGATTTTGCTTATGTTTTGTGTGGATGCTTTTTAGTTTGATGTAGTCCCACTAGCTTATTTTGGCTTTTGTTTTCATTTTGCTGGCTGGCATAGCCAGAAAATTACTCATAAGATCAATGACAAGGAGCTTTATCTCTGTACTTTTTTCTAGAAGGTTTAAGACATAAACTAAGTCCATTCTGAACTCAGTTTTTCAGTGTTGCATAAGGGTCCAGTTCCATTCTTCGGCAAATGATTGTCCAGTTTTCCAGCAGCATTTACTGAAGTAAATAGTATTTTCCTATTCTTTTCTCCCATCTCAAATGTACTTGATTTATACTGGGGTTAAATTCTGGATCCTCATTTCTTATCCATTGGTACAAGTATCTGTTTTTATATCAGTACCATATATATCTTGCCCCTGAGCTTGGCTGTCTTCACCGGGGCCCCTCGGAGGGGGTGGGTTGAGTTTCCCTCCCCACCCCAAGCAGAGCCCCCATAGCCAAAGACCTCTGGAACCCAGCCACAGCCATGCTCAAGGCCCCTCTCCATATGTTCAGATAAGCCTCACGCATGAAGGAACCAGCAGAGGAACCCAGGTGTGTGGGACCCAGGGCTGAGATCTCCAAGCTTGCTTGGATCGGGACTGAGCCTCTTCTGCCCAGATTCCCCCTTTTCCAGTAGCTAGGCAGTCACACCCAGAAACTGCCCCCAGAGCCGTGTAATCCCATCAATGGCTAACATCCAGTGACTATAAAACCAAGCTCCTGGACATCTTATAGCCTAGTCCTCCCTCTCGGAGAACCTGGCAAGCTACCCAGAGTTTCCTGCCTGCATGGGAGAGCCTGGCAAACTCCCTATGCCATATTCATATGCCAAAACCAGTAGCAGTGAAGGGTCTCATTCCCCTGACCCTGAAAGAGCCTCCAGTGTGGCACTGTTGGGAAGGACAAGTAAAGAGAGGCTTCTAAAATCTCAAGGCTAGGACAAATGGAGATGTTACTGAGACCACTCGAGAAAATTGACGATCAATGGGATGATGATGATGATGATGATGATTTGTTTATTACTTCACATTCATTATGCACTATTATTTTATTGTTTATACTATTGAAGCATTTATAATGGTTACATATATTTTACATATTCATCATTATGTTTATTATATATTTTTCATTAATCTGATCTAAGGAATTGAATGTTACTAAATAATATATTTTTCATAGAAATATGTAAAATAAAATGCACAACTGACCTTGGGTTTTAGTGGGCCTAAAATAAGCCCAAATGATGCTGATTGAGTACCAAAGATGAGGAAAACTTAAACAAGACTTTTCTTTTTTGGTGGGGCCAGGTTTGGGTCACACCCAGTGATCCTCAGACTGAATTCTGCTGCAAGCATCATTCTTGGAGATGCTCTGGGGACTATAAAAGGTGCTGGGGACTGTGTGAGTTGCCTTGCACCCAAGTCTGCATTGTGCAAGGCAAATGTATTAATCAATGCACTCTCTCTCTAGTTCCCAGAAAAAAAAACTTCTTAATTTAATTATTTTTTGTATTTTCTTTGATATCTAGTTCTTTTATTCCTAATCTGATTTGTGTTTACTTCATTCTACTAACTTTTGGCATTTTTGTTCTTTTACCAGTTGCTTTTGGTACATGATTAAATTGTTTATTCAATTATATACCTGTTTCTTAGTGAAGCCAATATTGTTATTAACTTTCCTCTTAATACCACTTTTGCTACTCCCCAAAATCTCTGGTAGTGGGGTCGGAGTGACAATACAGCAGGTAGGGCATTTGCCTTGCATTGGAATGACCCAGGTTCAATCCCCGGCATCCCATATGGTCCCCCGAGCACCACCAGGAGTATTTCCTGAGTGCAAAGTCAGAAGTAACCCCTGAGCATCATTGGGTGTGACCCCAAAAGCAAAAATAAATAAATAAATAAATAAATAAATAAATAAATAAATAAATAGCGAAAAAGCTCTGATATCTTGTGACTTCATTTTTATCTCCAGGTATTTTTAGATTCTGGCTTTTATCTCTTTATTGACAGAATTGTTACTGAGAAGTAGGCTTAGTTCCCACCTGTTTGAGGTGTTTCTTTAACTTTCTTGTAGTTAATTTCTAATTTTATACTGTTGTGGTAAAAAAAATACTGGGTATGATTTCTATCTCCATAAGATTTTATTGATAGTTGTTTTGTGTCCCAACATGTGGTCTATCACAGAAAATGTGCCAAGTGTACTTGGAAAAAAATTTAAACTCAGCTGTTTGGGGGATGAAACAGTCTATAAATGTCTATGAAGCACATCTGGTCTGTTTCATTAAAGTTGTTGTTTCCTTATTTGTTGTCAGTTTATTTAATCTGTTAATAGTTGTGAGTGGAGTATTAAAATTTTCTACTAGAAATGCATTTTTGCAAATACCACACTTTAGTTCTACTAATAATTGCTTCATATATATTGGTAATCCCTCAGTGCATATATACATGTAATTATAATAGCTTTTTACTGCATTAAGCCTTTAATGATTTTATAATGTCAGTACCTCTCTTATTAGCCTTGAATTGGAAATCTATCTTGTTTAATATTATCTTAATTGTATCTGCACATTTGAAGTACCATTTTCTTATAAAAATGTCTTCCATGTGGCCTAAGAGACAGTTCAGTGGGTAATGCATTTGCATTGCACATGGACAATCAATATTAGACCCTCAGAATCTCATTTGGTCCCCTGCACACTACCAGGAGTAATTCCTGAGTACAGAACCAGGAGTAAGCCCTGAGCATCATCAAGTGTGACCCATGAAAACAAAATTAAAACCAAAAATTGTCTTCCAACTTTTCCCATGGAACCTGTATTTGTTTTGGGAGTTCTGGTCAACAGAATTAGATTTTGCTACATGTTTTAGATCATTTCAGTTGCTATATGTTCTGGGGCGATAGCACAGCGGGTAGGGCATTTGCCTTCCCGAGGCTGATCCAGGTTCGATTCCTCCGTCCCTCTTGGAGAGCCCGGCAAGCTGCCGAGAGTATCCTGCCCTCACGGCAGAGCTTGGCAAGCTACCTGTGGCATATTCGATATGCCAAGAACAGTAACAAGTCTCACAATGGAGACGTTACTGGTGCCTGCTTGAGCAAATTGATGAACAATGGGAAGACAGTGCTACAGTGCTACATTGGACACAGTTCTACTCTTCTCTTTCTTTCCCACATCATAAATATTTTTTGTCCACCCACTTCTAAGAAGGATAAATTTTTATTTTATCAGTTCATCTAATATTTCTTGCCGGACTGCTTTGGGGGTAATACTTGTTTTAATTTTTTATTTTATATTGTTTGAGGTGCCATGATTTCCAATACTTTAGTGACGATTTCCCACATACATAATTCCAGCATCACACCCACCTCCCTCCCCCAACATTCCTTATGCCTCTTCCTTCCAACCTACCCTTTCAGTTAATTTTTACTTATATGGCAAGGTAGAATACTCTGTGCTGATATTATTTTCTTCACTTTAAATATACCACAAAAGTGAAGCACATGTTCACTTTAAATATACCACAAATTTCACTTAATTCTGCGAGGTTTCTGCTAAAAAGTTCCTGGCTGTTAGGAATCTCCTTATTGAGGCCCTTATCCCTAGGGCCTTGTAGATGGTTTAAGGTTTTGTTTTCTTGTGTTTTTCTAAGTTCACTTCATAACAATGAAAAACTAGCATCAAATAACAATAATGGGAAATGTCAGGATGTGGGGAAAAGGAATCTTTTCCTTTGTGCATTGTTGGTGGAAATGTGTCTTGCCACAACCACTTTGGAAAATAGTATAGTTTCCTTCAAAGTAAAAAATTTGATGTGGCAATCTAATTTCTGTGGACCCATTAGAAGAATATGAAAATTTTAACCCAAAAAGTAAAATCACCTAATGGTTATCATAAAATTATTTAAGGTAGCTCATATATAGAAATATAATGTTCACTGATGAATGATTGGCTATATACGGCCAATACCCAGAGATTATAACACCAAGTTTCCGGAAGAGAGTGACGCAGATTCTCTTGCCCCCAAGCCTGGCTGTTTTCCCTGGGTCCCCTCAGAGAGGGTGGGCCTCAGCTTCCCTCCCTGCCCTGAGCAGAGCTCCCGCAGTCGAAGACCTCTGGAGCGGGCCCAGCCACAGCCATGCTCAAGACCCCTCTCCACATGTTCAGACAAGCCTCATGCATGAAGGAACCGGCAGAGGAACCCAGGTGTGTGGGACCTGGGTCTGAGACCTCCAAGCATGCTCAGATTAGGACTAGGCCTCTTCTGCCCAGATTCCCCCTTTTCCAGTAGCTAGGCGGTCACACCCAGGGACTGCCCCCAGAGCCGAGTAATCCCACCAACAGCCAACATCTAGAGACGATAACACCAAGATCCCAGAAGCATGCGGCCATTTCACAGCCACACAACATCTTTTAGAAATTCTCCCTCTGGGAGAACCTGGACCTAGAGTTTCCTGCCCACATGGGAGAGCTTCACAAACTCCCCATGGCATATTCATATGTCAAAACCAGTAACAATGATGGATCTCATTCCCCTGACCCTGAAAGAGCCTCCAATGTGGCACCATTGGAAAGGACATGTAAAGAGAGGCTTCTAAAATCTCAGGGCTAGGATAAATGGAGACGTTACTGAGACCACTCAAGAAATTCGACGATCAATGGGATGATGATGATGATGATGATACATGTCTTTCAAAAGGATTAACACATGGCATTAGTACATACATCCATATATCATGTCACATTTATCATTCTTAGTGAAAGCATTCACATCCTATTTTTAGGATATTTTAAATACATATTATAGAGAGTTAATGACAGAGTGACCATGTCATACTTTACTCGGATCTTATTAATATTTTGTTTGTTTTTTGGACCACAGTTGGCAATGCTCAAGGGTTACTCCTGATTCTACACTCAGGAATCACTGCAGGTGGTGCTTGGTGGACTATCCAGGGATAGAACCCAGGCCGTGTGTAAGGCAAACACTCTACCAGCTATGCTATCACTCTGACCCCCCTTATTCATAGTCTGTCCTAAAATTTGTCTCTCTATTTTTAATAACTCTTTTCCCCAATCCCTCCAGTCCCTGAAACCAACTTTTCTACTGTTTCTGTGAGTCCAAGTTTTTATTATTTTGATTCTATATATAAGCAATGCTGCCATATTTGTCTTAGCCTGTCTTATTTTACTTTGGGTGAGGCAGGGGGGTTGGGACACAGCAGCAGTGCTCCTTGGATATCCTCAGCTCTGTTCTCAAGAGTGACCTCTGGTTATACTCTCAGGAGTGATAACTGGCCAGGAAACCCCACAGTGCATGCACTTGAACTAGGGCTGGCTGCACGCTCTCTCTCTTTGCTCCTTCTCTGTCTTATTTTACTCATGAATGTCATGTAGGGTTATACATATTATTGCAAATGATAGGATTTTCTCTTAAGACTGAATGATATTCCTGGGGGTGGGGGGCAGTGTGTGTGTGTATGTGTGTGTGTGTCCCTGTCCATTCATCTATCAACAAAACTGTCTTTCCATACCTTGGCTATTGTGCATAATTCCTTAGCCAACATGGGACTATAGAAATATCTTCAAGATAGTCATTCCATTTCCTTTGGACAAAATATGTTAGACGTATTACTTTTAATTTCTGTTCCTAATTATTGATGAGCCTTCATACTAATTTCTAGAGTAGTTTGCATTATGGTTCCCTTTTTTTTTACATGTCTCCCCCACCCTTGTCTTTCATGTCATGCCTTTTGTAAATGTACATCCTAAGAGATATGAGATGATACCTCATTGTGGTTTTGAATTGCATTTCCCTAAAGATGAGTGGTACTGAACACCTTGCCATGTACATACACTTGTATGATGTCTTTGGAAAAGTATCTATTCAGGGCCTTGAGCCTTGCTTGTAATGATAATAAGCTATGTGAAAAGCTTGCTTAGATTGCCTCTACTTTCAGAGGATAGAGGGAGCAACCACTATAATCACTAGGTGTGACTTGGAAAAAATAATTTAGCAATACTATTACTAGAGTTCTAAGTACAAAAATCAATAAATATAGTAAAACTGGTATGGTCTCATACATCTATGAAAAGGCACTCTGATTTAGCTCACAAACTAATCTTAGAAGCAATTTGCGATAGTTTTACAGTGTACAATTTTATTCATTTTGTTAGCATTCTTTGACATTAAGTGACCAATATACTGCCAGCACACCAGTTGCTGTTCATTTTCTGTCTTAAGGAAATGATTCCTAGAAAGTGGAAAATCACCTATCTTTCTCCCAGCTACTCACCACACATCCCAAGTATTATGTTGATCTAAAGTCAAGAAGTGTTATAACAGTCTGGGCTTATCCCCTTCAGTTGCTCTCCTCTCACTTCTATTTATGCAAAGCATAAGTTTATAGAGTTAAAAAGACAGAGGAAAAGCGAGATAAGGAGCTCGACAAGCAGAGTGTACGCTTTCCAGGCAAGATACTTGGATCCAATACCTAGTATTTCATGGTCCCCAGAGCACTATTAAAAGCTATCTTTAAGCACAGGGTAGAGGCAGCCCCTAAGTACTATAGGTGTGTCCCCCAAATCAAAGGAAAGCACCCCAAGAGAATCAGAACATAGAGAGCCAAATAACATTTAAGATGTATTGTGTAAAAAGGTCATACATGTGTGTACAATTAACTCTCCGGGATTTGAGTATTCTAGATTTTAATTCAATTTTTGAATAATTTGATTATTATAAATGATATTACATGTTTTATTACAAATATGAGGATATAAACCAATATGCCTTCCTGAGCCAAATACCTGAGCCAGTTCTGACTTTTAAACTCTTTATTAACATTTAGAAATCAAAATTATTAAACATTTTATTGTGAATCCTCTACCTTGCCTCTCTGTTTGGGGCTTTTGGGAGGACGGGCGCCACAGCCAGAACTTCTCCAGGATTACTCCTGGCTCTGTGATCAGGGATCATTCCTGTTGGGCCCAGGGGAACCATATGGGTACCAAGGATTGAACCCAGGTCAGCCATGTGCAAAGCAAATGCCCTACCCACTGCACTATTGCTCCAGTCCCATGTGTTTTGTTTTTGCTTTTTAGTAGGGGCTACAGACAGCCGTGTTCAAGGACCACCAGGACTAGAGCTAGTGTGCTCAGGGGGCCATGCTGTACCATGCATTGAACTCAGGGCTCTCCACATGCTACACATATGTTCTACCACTTGAGCTGTTTCCCTAAACTCTTGCCTGTAAGTTTTAAACTTAAAAAAATTGAGTTATTTTAAAGTAGAGAGTTTCACAATATTCACTCAACCACACTTACACACACATTGCCCACACTGTTGCAATGAAATGGTCTCCCAGGTCTTCTTTCTCAGCTTCGCATCATAATTCTAATTGAGGACAAAAAGAAGGTCATAGTAGGACATCCTACTGAAGTTTCTTTCCATATTAAGCCTTCTCAGACATTTCACAAAAGAATGGAATTTCAGTCACACAAGTAGATGAGTTTGAGATTAGCTCTATGACTATCTGCATAGTAATTGAAAAATTCTGTTAAGTGATACTGTCTGCCAAAAACCCCTCTGTGCTCTCTAGACTTGACTTTGAGTGTGTATAAGCAGAACAAGAAGTAGTAACAAACACTTTTCAGGGACTGGAGAGATAGGACAGTGAGTCAGGCACTTGCATGCATTACATGACGCTGACCCAGGTTCAATCCCTGACATCACATGTGTTGCCCTGTGGACCATCAGAAATAATTTCTGAGTGTTGAGCCCGAAGTAACCCCCAAGCATCGACAGGTATGGCAAAAAAAAAAACAAAAAAAAAAAAACCCAAATATTTGGTATATGTTTAAATCAAATTTACTATTTTTTTTTTTGCTATTTTTTAGGTCACACCTAGCGATGCACAGGGGTCACTCCTGAATCTCCACTCAGAAATTACTCCTAGCGGTGTCGAGGGACCATATGGGATACTGGGAATCGAACCTGAGTCGGCCGCGTGCAAGGCAAACACCCTACCCCCTGTACTATTACTCCAGCCCCCAAATTTACTATTTTTTATTTATCCTTCTTGATGGCAGACCATCAATTTGCACAGAGACCAAGAATACAGTTTTAGGGTTGCAATGTCTATTTACTCATTTGCTTATAAGGTGTAGCAGACACATTATTCACTTTCTCAAGATTTAATTTTATTGAGTCTGGAACAATAGTGAACGCATGTAGGGCCTTTGCCTTGCACCTGGCCAACTCGGGTTTGATTCCCAGAATCCCATATGGTCCCCCAAGCACTGCTGGGAGTAATTCCTGAGTGCATGAGCCAGGAGTAACCCCTGTGCATCAGCGGGTGT
The DNA here is from genome assembly GCF_027595985.1 of Sorex araneus. Lineage (NCBI taxonomy): Eukaryota > Metazoa > Chordata > Mammalia > Eulipotyphla > Soricidae > Sorex > Sorex araneus. The sequence continues at coordinate 54,506,749 of NC_073308.1, read as the reverse complement.
GACCCAAAAAGAAAAAAATATATTTAATTTTCTTATCAGTAAAATGGTGAATCAAAGTAAATAATTTGTGTAAAGTATTAAGCACAGTGCATGGAATAACAAGCATTCAATAAGGACAGAGAGATATGGAGATAGTACAGGGGTTAGGACACTTGCCTTGCTTTGTAGCTAACTTCAGTTCAATCTCTGGGACTGCATAGTTTTCCCCAAGCACTACCACAGAACCAGGAGTAAACCTTGAGCACTGCTGGGTGTAGGACAATCCAGTCCGCCCCTCCAGAAAATCATTCAATAAACTTTGGATATTAAAATAACAGAGCAATGAGATATCAACTCACACTAGTGAGAATGGCACATGTCAAAAAAAAAAACTAGGAATAATTTGTTTTGGAGGGTATGTAGAGAAAAAGGAACTCTCATTCACTGATGGTACAAATGTTGTCCAGTTCAACACCTGAGGAAAACAATATTGATGTTTCTCAGAAAAGTAAGGGTGGAGTTACCTTATCACCCAGTAATTCCACTTCTTATCATATACCCCCAGGACAAACAAGCACTCATTCAAATGACACATGCACACCATTATTTATCGCAGCACTTAGCATGAGAGATCGGATATTAAATCAATCCAGGTGTTCAACAACAGATGAGTGGATAAAATTGGTGTAGTATATTTAGACAGTGAAATACTATGCAGCTGCAAGGAAGGATGGAATTATGCATTTTGCTGCAACCTGAGTAGAATTGGAGGATATCATGTTGAGTGAAGTAAGTCAGAAGAAAGAAGAAAGACAAATACTGGATGCAGTCACTTATCTGTAGTATATAGAATAATAGGACAAAGAAAGCAAAACATCAAAGAGGAGATAGCTAGATTACCCTGAACCTAGACTGTAAAAAATTCAAAGGCGTGCAGGCATGGAAGGGGGTGATGTGTGTGTTGTGTGTTGTTCTTGGGCTCTTGAGGAGATGTGCGCTCTCTCTCTCTCTCTCTCTCTCTCTCTCTCTCTCTCTCTCTCTCTCTCTCTCTCTCTCTCTCTCTCTCTCTCTCTCTCTCTCTCTCTTTCCCTCCACTCGCATTTGGTGCTCTTGAGCCACTGTGTATGGACCAGATTGGGATGGCTCCTCCTTGTGCTCTGCTTTTGTGTGTGCTGCTGTGCTTTCTTCTGTCTGTCTCTCTATCTCTGTCTCTGTCTCTGTAGTCTCTCCTGTGGTCTTTTCTGACCTCTCTCTGTCTCTGTCGTCTCTCCTCTGGTCTCTTCCGAGACTCTCTGATTCTCTTTCTCTTTGTGCTCTGCTTCTGTGTCTTCTCCCCGCTTCTGTGTCTTCCCTCTTCCTTCTGTGTCTTCTGCCTTGCCTCTGTGTCTTCCCTGTGTCTTCTCCTTGCTTCTCCTACAGTCTTAGCTTATATAGCAATCACATAGGGTGGTGACACAAAGGTGGGTTGAACATTAACAAATCAACAAAAAGGGATAAGACCACTCCTCCAGGAGATTAACAAAATCTGATCTAAGAAGATTACTCCAGATTATTAGGAGATCTGCTTAAGGGTGGGATCCAAACAAGGGTGTGTCGCTTTCTTCCTTCCTCAACTAGTAATTCACTTAAATAGTTCTAGTAATTCTACTTCAAATATTTCTAGCAATGTCATTCTGTACCAGTACAGTAAGAGACATAAACTTAAAGTTTGGTTCTTCCTGAGAACATCTCACTATATTTTCTAGACCACAGTCCTCAGGTCAGGTTAGTCTTTCTAACCCCAGCAGGGTCCTAGTCTCATCATTACTTTTGGATCATGACAGCATTTGTCTATGACCATACTCTCAACTTATAGTTGAGTATTGTAGCACTTTGGCCTGGCCCATTTCGATGCCAGGATAGTTCAAAGCTTGCCCTGGGTCCATTCTGTCCCTCATTGGGACCCTGCTTTGGGAGTACTAGGAACTAAGGGCAATTGAGTTGAGAAAGCAGATGCCCAGGAGTAAATATTATTGGAGTCAGTCAACTCCCAAGTTACAAAGAATAATATTCACTGTCTTCCTGTGTCCATACAGAAAAGACATTGTTTTAAGATAAACTAAGTTCCCTGTGGCAAGGCTGAAAGGACAAACCCAATGTTATCCTACACTAGACAATAGAACTTAGGATAAGAAAGGAAAGAAACCAAAAGAGGGAAGTAAAAAAGGGCCAAAGGTGACTTTCACAACCCAGCCACCGCTATGCTCCAGGCTGCTCCCCACTAGCTTGAGCTGAGCCTCACACATGAGTGAAGTCTCCGGGAACCCAGGAAATGCAGAATTTTGTGACCTTAAACTCTAGGCTCAATGGAACCTAGAAGCGGAGATCTCTGCCCATTTCCCCCAGTCTCCAGCAATCCAGGGGTCACTCCCATAAGACACCTCCTTCTGGCGCTACATAATCTCATCATTGGCCACTGCCAGATCCCACGGCTGCTAAAATGAGGCTCCATAGCCATGCCACCGAACTCTGCACCAAGCTGTTTTCACTCAGGGCACCCCATACAGGGGTGGGTGAGAGCCCTCCCCATGCCAAGGGACCCAGCCCTGGCAGCCGACCTCCACAACCCAACCACCACCATGCTTCAGGCTGCTTCCCACTAGCCTGGGATGATCCTCACATATGAATGAATATATTCCTGGACTGCATGGCTACGGCCACATTATAAGATACTCCCTACCCATTCTCCATAATTGCCACACCATATTTGATGGGATTCAGACAGTAGACAACAAATCATAGAGGGAAATATATATATTTTTTCAGACATATATACCATAGCTCACATCACCAAAACTTTAACAACATGTTAATGTTATCCTATAGAATATCTTAATGGCTCTGCCAAAATAGACCAATCTTCACACTGTTTCCTATATGAACACTTTTTTGTAAGCATGTTTAGCAGTTCTTCATAACAGACAATCATCATCATCATCACCATCATCATCATCCCGTTGATCGTCGAATTTCTCAAGCAGTCTCAGTAACATCTCCATTCATCCTAGCCCTGAGATTTTAGAAGCCTCTCTTTACTCGTCCTTTTCAACAGTGCCACATTGGAGGCCCTTTCAGGGTCAGGGGAATGAGACCCTTCACTGTTACTGATTTTGGCATATGAATACACCATGGGGAGTTTGCTAGGCTCTCCCATGCAGATAGGAAACTCTCAGTAGCTTGCCAGGTTCTCTGAAAGGGAGAACTAGGCTATAAGATGTCCGGTAGCTTGGTCTTATAGTCTCTGGATGTTGGCCGTTGATGGGATTACACATGCTGGTGGCAGTTTCTGGGTGTGACTGCCTAGCTACTGGAAAAAATGGAGGATCTGGGGAGAAGAGGCCCAGTCCTGATCCAAGCAGGTTTGGAGATCTCAGCCCTGGGTCCCACACATCTGGGTTCCTCTGCCCGTTCCTTCATGCATGAGGCTCGTCCAAACGTATGGAGAGGGGCCCTGAGCATGGCTGTGGCTGGGTTCCAGCGGTCCTCGGCCATGGGGGCTCTGCTCAGCGTGGGGAGGTAAATTCAACCCACCCCCTCCTAGGGGCCCCAATGAAGACAGTCAGGTGTGGGAGCCAGAGACTCTGCATCTCTCTCTTCTGGGAAAAGCTTGGTCATATAGTCTCTGGATGTTGGCCATTGGTGGAATTACACAGCTCTGGGGTGACAGACAACACAAAATATATTGTTTTGGTTGTATTTTGGGACAGGAATTGGATGAAAACATCCTGAATTTTGATGGTGGGAAAGTGTAATGGTGGTGGGATTGGTATTTAAATACTAAATGTAATCAAATACTGCATATTAACTTATAAAATTTAAAAAATATTTTTAAAAAAAACGGCCAAAGGAAGGTAAAGAGGCAGGTGGGGGCAGTGGCCTTGGACTCTCTAGTGATAGCAGTGTTATTTTAATAGTTAAATTAAAACTTTATCCTTCTTTGGCCTTTTTTAAAAGAATATTCTTTTTATTTTATGCTAGTTCACAGATGAGCAATGGGATAACAGTGATATGGTGATATATATTTTATATATATACATATATGTGTGAACGATAGAATGAACAAAACTGAAAACTGATATCCAAACTTTTACAACCAAACTTAAATATGCTGTTAATGAGGCAGGCTAGGGGGTGGGAGAAAAAATGGGGGCTTTGGTAAAGGAAGTTAGCACTGGAAATGGGATAGGTGCTAGAAAAATGTGTACCTGAAAATCAGGTATAATAACTTTGTAGATCATGGTGTTTATATAAAAATAAATTTTAAAACAAGAGCAAATAAAACATTATCTTTCTGAATTACACAGTAAGTTTAGATCACATATCATCAAAACTTAGGAAAGGAACTTTTAGACTCATTATGTAACTGGTCTGTTCCAAGAGTTTGACACAGTTTGAGGAAATGCGTTCTATTCCAGGTTGACTAGAGCTACAGATCTTCAAATTAATGGATAAATTTATTTCATGAAGATCAACCAATGAATGTTTTATACTCTATTCTCTATACTTCATTATAATTAGAAATTTTTCACAAAATGATCACTATAACTTCCAATAAATAAAACATGTTTTAGTAACTAAGATATGATTACATAAAATATTTCTAGCTATTAAATCATAGAAACTGTAAATACACAGAGCAAAATATACTTTTGATGCTCTGAAAACTTTTTAACAAAGCTATTATTAACATCTCACCTATCAACAATAATGCAAGGGCTTTAATGGTATCGAAATTTACTATGATTCAGTGCAATATTGAACCTCACTAACACTTGAAAGAATGGCAGTCTGGAAAGATAGTATAGCAGGCAAGGTGCATTGCTTGCATGTAGCTCACCTGACTTTGATCCCTGCTACCACTTGAGCATCTCCTGGAATGATCCCTGAGTGAACAGAGAGTAGTAAGTCCTGAGCAGAGCTGGATGTGACCCTAAAACAAAAATGAAACCCAAAACAGTCAAGCTGTGTCTAGAAACTGAAAACCATAAGATTATATCCTAGTTTATAACAAATACATGACATAAAGCAGGAAACAAGCAAAAAAAATGTAATGCAACTTTTAACTACTATAATAGATGGATCATTATGACAAAGATAGTTGGAAATGATCACTCCAGATGATAACTGTGTGCTGGAAGGAACAAATAAATATCAAACATGACAACTTCTCAATACCTGTGTTGCAAAGCATAATGCCATAATGCCCCACAGAGGAGAGAGAGTGGAGGGAAGGGGGAGAGAGAGAGAGTGTGTGTGTGTGTGTGTGTGTGTGTGTGTGTGTGTGAGAGAGAGAGAGAGAGAGAGAGAGAGAGAGAGAGAGAGAGAAATGTCAGTCATGGAGACAGGTTGGGACCGTGGGAGGCAAGCTGGGACATTGATGGTAGGAAATGTACACTGGTGGAGTCATGGGTGTTGAAACATTGTATGACTTAAAACCCAATCAGGAACAGCTTTGTAACTGTGCATCTCTATGGTGATTCAATGAGAAAACAAAAAACCTAGAAGCGAAAAGAACAACATGATTTGAAGACATGGTAGGAACCTAGAAAGCAAAAGAGAAGTTTTATTTATATTTGAATTATACATTAAATAATAAGTGAACCATTTCCCAAGTTGTATGTCCCAGGTTTTTTGGTAAACATAGCACGGAAAAATTAAGTTACAGGAATGTTTGTTTTCCCCTGATACAATATCCCTTAAATTGTATCAAAACAACCTTGCTCAATTTCCCAATGTGGCTTAGAAATACAAGTTCAAAGACAAACAGAGCATCTTGACCTCATCTATCTTCCACATCAATCACTAATTCATAGCTGCCTTTTCTATCGCAGAACTTCTTTTCCACAACCTGACACTACTACTTACACCTGCCAATATTTCATATTTGTAACCTACTAGATGGTTGCTATTTTCTTAGAATCTGGGATGTCTAGATTTTTGGAATTTAATGGTTCTAGGAATTTAATGGTTCCTTTTAGGCAAGATTCACCAAAAACATTAACTTAGAATTTTCTCTTCCAGTTCATTTTATAAATAAATAAAGATACATACCCACTGGTTTAACTATGTGTGTGCCTATATAGTGAGGATAAAAGGAATATGCTACGTAAAAGTGTGCTATTGTCTAACTTAGGCAGAAAATAGTAAAATTAAGAATTTTGTTCCACTGGGCATTTGGTGAGTTTTGATATATATAAATGAGGGCCTGAAGAGACCAGATTTTATCAGAGTGAAATAAATTGAGCATTCGCAACTTTATAAGTTAAGAAACAGAAACATAATCATCACTTTAATTGGGTTAAAGATATTAGAATCTTCAATTTATAAATTCAGACAACATGTACCAAAAGTCGTAAAGATCAAACAGGATTCACAGAAAGAAATGGAGTTGGCAACAGTAGAGAGCAAGGCATCCTTCTCTACAGTAAGTGGCATGTGCATGTATATTTCTAACCATTTCAAATAAATAAAGTGCAAGAACCATTAGTGGAAGCAATCTTGGATCTTACCTGATATAATGTATAAAATTTCCAAGAGAGTGAAAATCATTTAAGAATCACACAGAAAGGTACATTTGCACAACCAACTGAAAGGAAGAGAATGATGAAGATGAAAGGAACATATGGTGCCATTTTTAGTCAAATAGGGAGGAATAATTCCTTTAAAAAATTATACGAGCCATATTAGGAGGGAAATTCTTCTTAGTCTTTTGGTACATATACCATCTAGGAAAAATTCACTTCATTCAACCATGCAGAATACAAGGATGAGAGAGAGTAACATTTAGCCAGCTGGATCAGTCCCCAGGGCCTGAAAGCTCTGTGTTCAGGGAATCACTCCGGGAAGGCTCAAGGGACCGTTATAGGGTGCTAGGGATCAAAACCAGGTTGGTTGCATGCAAACCAAGTGCCCAAACTGCTGTACTTCTGCTGATGCTTTTAAAACAAAAACACAAATCAGAAATACTAAATTTCAGAGAATTTCTGGCAAGATAATAACACATGATGGGAGAAAAATATGCTAGATCAAGAAAGTAGCACTGTCATCCAGTTGTTCATCGATTTGCTCAAGCGGGCACCAGTAATGTCTCCATTGTAAGACTTGTAACTGTTTTTGGCATATCAAATATGTCACAGGGAGCTTGTCAGGCTCTGTGATGAGGGCGGGATACACTCGGTAGCTTGTCGGCCTCTCTGAGAGGGACAGAGCAATCAAACTCAGGTCGGCTGCATGCAAGGCAAATGCCCTTACCCGCTGTCCTATTGCTCCAGATCAATAAAGTAGAAGAAAAACATAATCCAGAAACAATATTCAAATTGGAAGCCATACAGAGAAAAGATGGACACTGGACACTAGTAAGAAGCATAGAGCACAATTGCATGAAATCTAAATGAAATAAAATAAGCTAAGGTTTTAAAACTTTCAAAGAAAATAAGTGGTTTTAAAAGAAGTTAAAGAACAGCCAACATTTGCATACACAGTAATGCAAAGAAAAGATAATCACAGGTTGGAAAAATATAAAATAAGAAAGTACCTCTGAAATGTAAAACACAGACTTACAGAGTGAAAAAAATCATTTCCATAAAAAACCATAATAAATGATGATCTGGGTAATAATCATTTTTCTGTTTTACGGAGATTACCCCATGTAATCTTCACAACCCTGAGATAGTCACTATAATTGTCTGCATTTGGCAATAATAAAGAAACAGAGTTGGATAAAGTAAGTAAAATAATCAAGTAACGCCCTTTGGACCCTGCTGCGGAGAGAGCATGATGGAAGAGCCCAAGGAAGCGCTCTTGGACTCCAAACAGCCCACTGAACTAATTCCGGCATGGGACCAGAGACCCCACGGTGCGCTGAAACAGTGGGAGCCGGGCATCCCCCAATTCTTTTAACCTCTCTCTCTCTCCACACCTCCCCCCTGAGCACAGCGCAGGATCCGCGGTTTTCCTGAGTGCAAAATGGAGACGCCGAGCCTCTCTCTAGGCTTCTCCATCTTATGAGCACCATAAAAGGGTAAAAGTTTGTAGTGATGTTATTTCTGGTTGTACTTTCCCTGGACTTTATACAGAAACCCAAAACCTAATGTCATCTTAGCATCAGCAATATGTAATATGTCCCTTTTTAATGGGTCGGACTTTTGTGGGAGATCCTAACAAGAATAGTAAGTCTGTTGCTGAAATATTGAAGGCAATCAAAGTGGTAGCCATCTCTCTAGACTGAACTAAGCTATATCCCCACGCCGGCTGAGAAGAAATATCCTTCTTTCTCGGGAAGAAACGCGGCGTGGTGTCAAACATAGTGTGACGTCCATTAAGCAAACAGACCTGGTGGCGTGGGAATGGGATATAAGGGGAAAAATTATGAACTCTACTAGTCTATCAACTAAGCCAGAGCCCCACGCCTGCCGATGACGGGAAATAACCATCCTTTTCGGTTTTTTTTTCCCTTGTCAGGCAGCGTGGCGATTACCAAACAGGCGTGAACTCGGTGGCGCGGGGCAAGGGGGAAAAAGAAAAGTTATGTAACAAACAGCGGGACTTAATATCTCTATATTCTTAGCAGTGGAGAACTATCAAATGCCTCCTTGGCAATAGGACTGCTTTCCTTTTTGGGGGGAAACCCCAACAACGGTAGTGAGTTGTGTGTTGAAACATGGAATGTAATCGAGATAAGGCATAAACGAAGTGGAACTTATCATGTACAAGGGTGGGGACTGGGGAGGTGGGAGGGGGTGGCAGGTATACTGGGGGGGTTGGTGATGGGAGATGGGCACTGGTGAAGGGAAGGGTGTTTGAGAATTGTATAACCGACATAATCCTGAGAACTATGTAACCCTCCACATGGTGATTCAATAAAATTATTTAAAAAAAAAAAATAATCAAGTAACCTCTGCAATAAAAATCCTGATAATTTTTATCTTTTCTCTAGAAAAATAAAATTCAAAGGTAGAAATTCAATAGCATAACAAGACCTACTAAGCCCTTCAAGCAAATTATAAAGCAAGAATTTTATCTATAACCAAAATGTTGTTCAAGCACAAAGGCAACCCTAAAATACTTTAAAATATCTTAAAACCTACATAACATAATGTACATAAATCTGTGTTTAAGAAACTACTAGGAAGGGTGGCTGGAGAGATATTACAGAGATTAAGGTACACACCTTTCATATGGCCAAGCATGGTTTCATTCCTACATTACATGGTACCTTGAGTATTGCTAGGTGCAGTCCTGGGAGCCCCCAAACACTGCCCCAGTGAACCTGGTAATCTGCAGTAATCACAGGACCCAAGAAACATCACATCCTCAGACCCTCCTTCACATTGAACTGTGAGCACAGTTGGCCAAGGATCACTAGAAGGTTCCCCTGAGTCCCCTCCAGGGTATCAAGTGAGAGCTCCCCACAAAAAAGTAGCTGCTAGAAAATAAACTTCAGTTAAATTAGTAATGAATGTACAAATTACTAAAGGGTCCGTGCTGATTCCACTCTCGATAATAGAACCAGAGCAAAAGATACGTAATGTATCTACATTAGCAAAGCTATAGTCAAAAAATTAGGGGCCAGAGTGATAGCACAGCGGGTAGGGAGTTTGCCTTGCATTCGGCTGACCTGGGTTTAATCCCCAGCATCCCATATGGTCCCTTAAGTACGCCAAGAGTAATTCCTGAGCACACAGCCAGGAGTAACCCCTGAGCAACGCTGGGTGTGATCCAAAAAGAAAAATAATTAATAAGTAAAAGTCTGGCAAAAAAATCCAAGACAGAACTAAAAATTTTCATAATAATGCAATGGTCCCTATACCATCTAGGTGTGGATTCATTGAATTATTTTTCAAGATATTCTGTATTCCTCATATGACATGACTATATATCCCTTCCCTGTTGAATATAGAGCACTGAAATATGGGCTGAATTGACTTGAATCACCACAAGTGATGTATACTCTGCACCTTCTTTTGCTGAATGCTTAATTTTTAAAATTTGTTCATGTTGTTACAAATATCAATAGTTTATTCCTTTTTATTGCTGGCAAATATTTCATTGTAGAATATTCCACCAATTAAACATCTGTTTTTCTGGTAATGAGCATTTGTGTTATATCTAGGTTTACACAATTACAAATAATTTTTTGAACATTCCTATGCAAGTCTTTTTGTAGACATGTGCTTTCAATTCTCCTTGGGTAAAAATTTAGGAACAGAATTACTGGGTCATAAGAGAGATTTATGTGTGATTTTATCAGAAACTACTACTGGTTTTCAAAAGTGAGAGTTCCTGATATACTACCTAATCACTAATGTACAAAACTATTAAACTTTTTAATTTTAGTCATTTCAATGGGGGAAATGCAATGCTAATTCACTCTGAACTTAATATGCAGGTCTAATGACTAATTCTGCTAAGTGCCTCTCAACTGGTCATTTGAATAACCTCTTCAGACTAATAAATATTTAAGCATTTTGCTCATATTCCCTGAACTTCTTATCATTTTACTAGCTCTCTCGTATATATTAACTTCAACAAGATAAATTTCTTAATTGTCTTTAGTTAATATATTTATTGCCCTCTTTTAAATTTGTTTGCTTAACCCAATATAATGAAAATATTCAGGAAATTGGGTTTAAGGAAGATTTTTTTTTCACTCAAACTTTCAATTTTTTATTTTTATATTTAATCCTACTTCATTCAAATTAGTTTTGTGTGCATGTAAGAGTGTCAAGGTTCACTTTACCCCATATATGTGCACCTTACCCCTATTTACTGAAATGTCATTTTACTTAAATTTTTACTTAATTAATAGTAAACACTTTAAAAGTAAAACTCACTTAAAAGTAAGTAAGGACACTGAAATTTTTATATGTAAACAAATGTAACATTTTTATATGTCAGTGGATGTGTGTAATTATTTGTGTACTTTCATATTTTATTTATTTATCTACCTTACATAGTGTCACACTACCTTGATAAGTATAGCTTGATAATTCCTGGAATAAGATGATAGAACTATTCAAATATGTCCTTCTTATCTCTTCAGTGGTTTTTTCCTCATCTGGAGAAGAGATATTGGTGACTCAAGATATAATGGTTTATGTTATGTGTAGGAAATAAAATCTCCAATAATATATTAACTATGTAATTTTATTTGCTGTATTTAATTGATATCCCTTATGGGGGCCGGAGCGATAGCACAGCGGGTAGGGCGTTTGCCTTGCACGCGGCCGACCCAGGTTCGATCCCCGGCATCCCATATGGTCCCCCAAGCACTGCCGGGAGCAATTCCTGAGTGCAAAGCCAGGAGTAACCCCTGAGCATCGCTGGGTGTGACCCAAAAAGCAAAAAAAAAAAAAATTAATTGATATCCCTTATGTATAAAATATATACTTAGTGTGTACAATATATTAATTTGACCAGTGCATTGCAATGATGGCCATCTATTTCACATAGCATTGTTATTTCTTCTATTAATGAGAATAGTATCTAGTCTCTCAGCACGTTTGCTTGTAATACAATTGTTTTGTCTGTATCCATATAATACTGGTTATTACATCGCCAATACTTGTTTATCTACTAAATGGAATTACCTAAACTTATATAATCTCTCCCATTTCCCACCACCCAACCCCCAGCAACCACCATTTTTCTCTCTGATTTTGTTAGTTCAGTGTTTTTAAATCCCATAGATGTGAAAAAATATAATATGTATCTTCTTTATTTTAATGTCACTATCACTGTCACTGTCATCCCATTGCTCATCCATTTGTTCAAGCGGGCACCAGTAACGTCTCTCATTGAGAGACTTATTGTTACTGTGTTTGGCATATCCAATACACCACGGGTAGCTTGCCAGGCTCTGCCGTGTGGGTGCGATACTCTCAGTAGCTTGCCAGGCTCTCCGAGAGGGGCGGAGGAATCAAACACGGGTCAGCCGCGTGAAAGGCGAACACCCTACCGTTGTGCTATCATTCCAGCCCTATTTTAATGTATGAAGACTATTTTATTATTTCATTCCATTTTTATCATGGCAATATATACATCATAAAAATTATCACACTGATGACTTTAATAATATAATTTAGTGGGTTAATTAATATTCAAAGCATTTTTTAACCATAACCATTATTGGGGAGGTTGGGCCACACCAAGCAGTGTTCAGGGTTTACCTTTGACTCTGAGCTAGGGATCATTCCTGATGGGCTTGGGGGACCAGAGGTGTGTCAGGGATCAAACTCAGGTCAGCTAAGTGCAAGGCAAGTACCCTATTCACTGTATTGTCACACTGTATAGTCACTATTTCCAACACATCATCACCCCAAATAAAAGCATTAAGCTATTGAACAATTCTTTCTCATTTTCCCAGATAATGCCTAATCTACTTTATATTGCCATGAATTTCTAGATATTTTATCACTGTCACTGTCACTGTCATCCTGTTGCACATCGATTTGCTCGAGTGGACACCAGTAATGTCTCCATTGTGATACTTGTTACTGTTTTTGGCATATTGAATACGCCACAGGTAGCTTGCCAGGCTCTGCCGTGTGGGCTAGATACTCTCAGTAGCTTGCCAGACTCTCCGAGAGGGGCAGAGGAATCGAACCCAGGTTAGCAGTGTGCAAGGCAAGCGCCCTACCTGCTGTGCTATCGCTTTAGCCCAGATATTTTATATAAGTGAATAATATTTACCTTTTTCTGACTTACTGATCTCACTTTGTCTAATATCCTCAAATATCTTTTATGTTATGATAAATAGTGAGATTTCCTTTTTTCATCCACGAGTAAACAATATTCAATAGTGTGAATATATGTAGAGATGAATAAAAATTGGATATGGAAAATTAGATAGAAAGTAAACAGATACTCAGAGATAGCAAGGGAAAGAGATAGAGACAGAGAGAGATAGATACAGAGAGCAAAAGTAAGAGAGAATGATAGAGAGAAAGAGAAAGAGACAGAGAGAAAGAGAGGGAGAGATTGCTATTCTGGCATCTGGGGCTTTGCTGACCTAAACTGGACCTGGCAAGAGCTAGATACTGGGGTAATGTAAATTCTACATAAAAACAAGCTTCAAAACATTCATAAATGATTAATTTGGATAAAAATATATTTTGAAAATTTTTTTCTTATTTACTTATTCTATAAGTTCTTTAATTATTTTATTATGCTTTTGTACTGTTTTATTCTTTCCTTAGATTGGGAAATCTAGGGCACTCTTGAACCTTCCCAACTGGTGCCAAAATTCAAACATTCTGAATTCAAATATAAAACACTGAAAATTTCCTTTAATCTGAATTAGGCATGATATGTTCTCTTACTATTTTTATTCTATGCAGTACTGGAAATCCTACACAGAACAATAGCATAGAAAAAATTGATGATCATCAAATCAGAAAAAAAAGTAGAAGTGTACCTGAAGTCAATATACTATTTTTTAATTAATTTATTCTTTCATTGAATCACCATGTGGAAACTTACAAAGCTTTCAGTTTTAAGTCTCAGTTATACAATGCTTGAACACCCATCCCTTCACCAGTGCATATATTCCACCACCAAGAATCACAGTATATTTTCCCCCTTTCCCCCCCACCTCCCCAGCCCTCACCTCGCATGTGTAACTGATAAATTTCACTTTACTTTCACTTTACTTGAAGACAATATACTATTACATGTAGAAAATACCAAAGATTCAATACCAAAAATATGTTAGAAATAATAACAAAATCAGAAATTTCAGAACTCAAAATCAGCAGATAAAAGTCAGTTTCATTTCCATACATTTATAAAAAATTACTTAATATTACATAATTACTTAATATTACATTTTTAAAGGTGAGCTCATTTAAAATACATTTTTAAAAAAGGAAACCAAAATACTGAGAAGTAAATTTAACCAAGGAGGTGAAACACTTGTACAGTGCATCTAAAATACTAAGGAAATAAATTAAAATAGACACAAATAAATAAAAGACAATTCACAAATGGCAACCCAGAATTCAATCCTACTCATGCCCCATAGTGACCATGCCATCACGGCCAACCGACTCTCACAGTCCAAAGGAGTAACAGAACAGGGCTACTCATCCTCATAGCTCATCAGAAAAAAAAGGCAAAGATCAAAAATCCACTTGGATGAGCAGAAAATCAAAGATTTAACAAACGAACCAAAAAACACTTATGAGCAAAGAAAGTTCTTATATTGAAAAGAAAAAATGGGGAGTAAAATGCATCTCTGTCACCTATATTTTATTAGCATGGTCTTCTGGAAGAAAAATAGCTCTTGGATGAATCTTTTTAGACCTTGGCTGATATAACTAAGATCAATGATAGCCTAACTAATTGTTAGAGGATTGCATTTATTCCACAGGCAAGAATAAAAAGCTTAAATTTAAAAAGCACCAAAAAATCTCATGACAAACATGAGGTAAAATACAATTCAGAAATAAGCTAGACAAGAACCCCTGAAAATGCTATTTTAATAGCAATACCTATCTCTATCACTGAACCATTAGAGACATTTGTTTGAAGTAACATCGTGTACAGCCCTTGTATTTCACAGACTATCTGTTCTTAGTCATAGTAAGTATAGAAAGAAGACATAATGAATAGAAAACTTCTGAGAGTCATTTTGACTTTACTCCGCTCCACATCATCTCCATTTCACATTGCTGAGAGCCTCTTAAGAAAACAGCCCTGACATGAATGGAGGGAAGACAGAGAAAGTCTATGACGTCAGTGTATACACAAGGGTGGCTAGAGCTTAGCTCAGTTTTCTGTGTTCATGAGAAACCACCATTAAAATTACTATAAATTGCAGAATCTCAGTAAAATATATATAACCTACCCAAGTTCAATTCCCAATACTCTGCATGGTCCCCCAAGCCCCTCCAGAAGTGATTTCTGAGCATAGAGCCAGAAGCCATGAGCACAAAATACATATAAATACATAAAATACACATAAAATTTTACTATACTATCAAGTCCATTTTTATTTATAAGAGAAATAAGAGCTCAAGAGATAGTACAAAGTTAAGTTAAGGTCCCTGTCTGGCATACCACCAATCCTGGTTTGATTCTCTGGCACCATATACAAACTTCAAGTACTACCAGGGTCACTCAGAAGCAGAGAGCCAGGAACAGCACCAAGAGTTTCACAAAAATATTAGATAATATAAATCACTTGTATCATTTGTAGTCCCATTGATTGTAGATTTGCTCAAGTGGGTGCCAGTAACGTCTCCATTTGTCCCTGTTGCAAGCTAGTGTAGCCCAATGATACCTGCTCACTCCAGGAACAGGAAAAGCCTCAAATCGTTCATTCAGAGATTTGACAAAGAATTCTGACCATCTAGTTGGTGGGCAGCCACGAGGTCTTCTGACGTCCCGTGGAATCCAGTCAGTAACAGCTCTAGTCCAGCAGTCGTCTCTGAATCGCATGACATGACCGGCCCATCTGATTTTTGACACTGGAGAAGATAATATAAATAAAAATAATAATTGGTCTGGAGATATGGTACTTATATATATAATATTGGGGTAGAAGTCACCCCAGTATTATATATATATGTACTATATCTCCAGACCAGTGACAGTGATATATATATATATATCATCATCACCATCATCATCATCATCATCATCATCCCGTTGATCATTGATTTTCTCAAGCGATCTCCATAACATCTCCATTCGTCCTAGCCCTGAGATTTTAGAAGCTTCTTTTTACTCGTCCTTCCCAACAGTGCCACAGTGGAGGCTCTTTCAGGGTCAGGGGAATGAGACCCATCATTCCCCTGTTACTGGTTTGGGCATATGAATACACTATGGGGAGCTTTCCAGGCTTTCCCATGTGGGCAGGAAACTCTCAGTAGCTTGCCAGATTCTCCAAGAGGGAGAATTAGGCTATAAGATGTCTTAAGGCCTCAAAGCACACGCTTCCAGTAGCTTAAATATCACAAACAAACAAACAGGAAAAAAGGTCCCCCACCGGCAGTGCAAGGCAAGTGTATTCACCACTTACAGCTTCATCAGAATCCAAGACTCTGTATGTGACTCATATACAGTATGTGACTGAGGCTATATGGTTCCTCAAGTACCACCTAGAACAGTATCTAAGCAAAGTATCTAAGCAAAGAATCAGGGAAATCTAGGTGTGGCCCAATGTCCCCAAAAAAAAATTTAACAGGAATGATTAATAACTGTTTGTTGTGGTTTTTAAATGTCATAATCATTATAAAAGCACACTTCTTTGAATTGCCTATACTCTGAGACAGTTATGAAATGCAGAAATTGGTACCAATTAATTGGTACCAATTAATTTAAGGTTGTTATAAATAAATGATTTTCTTCCCCTCTTACTTGGCCTTCATATTATTAGAAAATATCCAAGGGCTATAAATGCGTGTGTTAAACATGGATATGTAAGGAATTCAATAAATCATGCAAACGTTTGGTACAATTTGATCATCCAAGTCTATTTTATGAGGGCAAATTTTCTAGATGAGAATGAAACAATCTTGAAGTTTCATTGTAGCTAAAGGTGATATAGAATACGCATTATTTACCACCCTGTATTTTATCTTCAGGTATCATATTTAATGAAGTTTGGTGTTGAAGCTTATGCATTTTTTAAAGAGTTTATTTGGGCATAAGTCTGTTCAAAATGGGCAGCACCAAACCAAATGTGGTAAGGAATGTTTAGTCAGAAAGAGCTAAGTTAAATACTCATCTAGGAAAATGTGGAAACAAAGTAAGGGAATCATAGTTTAAAGTCTTTTGGCTATCAGAGTTTGGTCATCCTTTCGGTTTCGATTGCATGATCTTTAATCATGAATAGGCTTGCATAAGCCACCATAACATTAAAGCCATCTTAATGTAATGGCCTTCTTGTTTATACATTTAATAATTTCCTGGGCCAGAGAGATAGTACAGGTGCTTCCCATTCTGAGTTCGAATCCAGAACTATATACGGCCCACCAGAAGTGGTCCCTGAGTGCAGAGCCAGAAATAAGCCCTGAACACTGCTGGATTTGGACCCAAAATAAATAATAATAACATTAATTATTTCCACCTCTTTATTTTCTCCTTATGCAAGGGGGTCAACAAAAATAGTGGTACTACAGTTCTTCGGTGCAAAAGTTGATATAAGCACCTCTTTAACCACCCTCAGATTGTCTCATTGAGAAACTCACAGGTTATGATATTAAAAAATCTTTTCTGATCTCAAGACCAATGGGCAAGAATCACTAATGAATATTTAAAACTTCTGATACCAAAGCTATTAGAATCACCTAGAGAATCACCTGACGCTCGTGATAGCAAAGCCAAATCTAGTAATACAGACCATTTGATCACTGTTTTGTTTCTGCTTGACAACCACACCTGATTGTGTTCAGGGCTTACTCCTGGCACTGCATTCAGAAATAACTCTTATCTGACTCAAGAGACTAAATGGGGTGTTGGGAATAGTATGCAGATGAGCCACATGCAAGGCAAGCACCTTACCCACTGCAGTATCTCTGGCCCAAATATATACCATTCGAGATCAGAATGTATGGTGGAAATATCTATGCATCAGAATATCTCTTAGTGATTCTAGAAAGCAGATGAATTTGATGTCCAATTTCACATAATCAACTAAATTATTTTTAAGTTAGTGTCATTAGAATCAAGAATGGTTGCTCAAGAATCTCATTGTAAAATGAGTAAAATAACCCAACAATAATTTAACATAGAGATTACTCTTGGTAATGTGTCCTCTTAGTGATTTCTCCTTGCCATGAACAAGAAAACCTGAAATGGCATTTGACTGGCAAACTGGGGAGAGTTTCATAAAATTCTTCATTATAACTTTTATTCAGGATGACTTTTGAGGAATATTGTAATTAACTTAAACTGGAAATCAAATCAGAGGAACATGGATTCAATCTGAAAAACAAATTTTACAAAACAGTTAAATCACTTGTATCACTTGTCGTCCCGTTGATCTTTGATTTTTTCGAGCTGGCGCAAGTAATTCCTGACAGATATTTATCTTTTAAAAAGTGAATAGGGCACTATTGGCCAATTCAAGTCATTCTTGAAAAATACTTGAATAATGTGTTAATACTGTTTTGCAGAAGAAATTTTGTATTTTAGGGTAGAAGGCAATAAATATCAAACTTATATATTTATTTCTCATGGATCAATTTCAAACAAAACACAAATAATTTGCAAATTTCATGGTTGATTCTTCTAAAATATAATTGGTCTGCAGATTCATTCAGAAAATAGAAAATTTTATAAGTATATACAAATATCTAAAAGTTCAGATTACCCACTTATGATAATGCAGTAAGTTCTACCAGTAGGAGAGGGAGAAACAAAATCTATGTTTACTAGTTTCATACTATGATACTGACATTATGTCAGTATCCCAAATATGACAGGTTGCACAATTTTCCCATTAACGCTGTTCAATTTATACAACTAATTCAAGACCCTTGCCAGAGTCTTAAATCTTCTTTCAATAAAGAAAATACTTGTACCTCTTTTTCAGCCTCTCTTTGAAATTTCTAAGACAAATGGTGAGATTTAATCTCTTGATACTGGTGAATGGAAACATTCATTTCCAATGGGGAAGGCTACCACATCCAAACAAATTTTTCAAGAACGATTCATGTTTATAGAAAGATCCACATGGAGAGTCCCAACGTCTGCCTTTCTCAGCCATCTGCTGTGTCTGTTATCAGGCCGGTTGCATAAACCAGCACCTGGCCTTTCAAAAAATTTCCTGTTTCACATCCATAAATCATAGTGCTGACCTCATCGGGCAGTAGGAAACTCTAATCTCACTTTAAAATTGGAGTTTTCTGATATAACAAAGGCGATGTCCATTGATTAGAAATAAGTTGTACAGGGAAAATGGACGGCTTATTTTCAAGAATCCTCAGATTACAATTTCTATAGTCATTTCATGGATCCTTCTTTTATTTACTGCAGATAGATATGTTTTAAATCATAAAAAAATTAAACCCAAATACTACTATATAAAACATAGGCAGACATGTATACCTGAAATTCCGTAGAAAAATTATCTGGAATTCGTTTCCAAGAACAGTATCATTTAAAACATATTTTATGGTGTAATTCCCAGCTGAGTTTACCAATTGCCAGCAAATTCAGCAAATACCAGTTGTATAATTCTTTCTCAAAGTATGCCAGTCAAGAAGTCAATGTTTCCAAACTGCATACTTCCTCTCTGAACCTGTTCCCCCAAGCACTCTGGGTTCTTGTGCAATTTGCTCTGTAATCCATCATTGAAAATCTCGTGAAATATACGTAGAAATATTATATACGCATGCTCAAAGGCATGCATATTTGTGAAGCAGAATCCATTAAATAGGGACAAGTGATCTTTTTTTTTCTTTGCCTGGGGGGTCACCTCCGGCAGTGCTTAGGGACTTCTCCTGGCAATGTGCTCAGGGATCTCTCCTGGCAGTGCTCATAAGACCACGCAGTGCTGAAAATCGAACCCAGAGCATGTACTCAGTGCTTTGAGCTACATTTCTACCCCAAACTTATCTTTAATTCACATGCAAATATGAATTTCTCTGTAAGTAATTAAAAGGACAACTCATGGAGACACGTTAAAAATAATAAATCAAAATCTGGAGAAAAAAACAATGCGTCAAAGAAACAGATGGCCAAATAATACCGCGTGTATAAAACATTTGTGTTAAAAACCAATTTGCTGAGCAAAATGAGTAGGGAAGGTCACACAAAATACCCTAGAGATTTTTGTAAACAAAAATGAGATGTGCATTTTTCACAGAACCATTGCATTCACGAAGGAGGCCATCCAAACTAAAGTGATTTTTAAATAGCTATTTGACTCCTCTGGGAAACAGCTTTTATAAAAGTCAGATCTTTTCTCATTCTCGATTGTTTAATGTAAAACCAAAGCATTTTAACTAGTGCACTACTCAGTGATCATCTATAATTAGTATCACATGTAACTCTTGTGCAATTATGAAGGAAATTGAAAAGCTCTTAAGTTTATCTTTGCTCTCACACTGTGCATTTATTTATCCACACATATGAGCACATAGAAACCCTAAAATTACCTTGGGCCATGTAAATTAATATCTTTCATGGCGCTAAGGGCCCAGGCAGGTAATGTAATAATTACAGTGGAAACCTCAGAAGTCCTATGCTGTTAAGAATCACTTCTTATCACATTGGTATTTTAAGCCTTGAATGGATCATAGATCAAGAAGGGTTGACATAAAAGTGGAAACACCTAATAATGTGAAGTGAAATTGTTGTAGTTATGAGAATCCTGAATGTCAGAATGAAATATTCAAGGAACACAGGGCACAATTTATGGTGGATGGTTAATGATAAAGCATGAGAAGGACCGAGTATCAGTACCCACAGCCACCCCTGCCCTGATTCTTGTGTCTCTCCCCTCCCCCCCAAAAAAGGGATTTTATGGAGAGCATAAAATAGTTAAAGAAAGCATTCATTCTTTAAGGTAGAGGAGGCAATTGAAGGAAGCTGGAACCCAGCTGGGGATTAAGTGTTTATTTAAGGAAGAGAGAAAGTACCAAAGATACTCTCAGGGGTACAGAGGAGGGGGTTTCCAGAGAATCATGGAAGCTGTCTGTGTTTCGCCTCTTTATGAATTCAGACTTCCCATCTTTCCTAATCCTCCTTATTTCCTGATTCTCTTTCCAAGTACCCAGAATTTAAGATCCTGACCATGACTGATCATGTTCATGGGTGTCTGTGATAACTATAAACTATTAAAAGAGGAAGCCTCAGTTTACCCTTGCCAGCTGCTGTGAGCAGTCCTGTTTTTGTTCTTAGGGTTATTTTTTGTTTGTTTGTTTGTTTGTTTGTTTGGCTGGTTGGTTTTGCTGGCCCATTCTGTTTTTGACCTCCTGCAAATTCCTGGGTTTTTCTGATAAATAGGAAGTTAACAATTGTCCATGATAATATTCTACCCCGAGTGCAAGCTCACAGGGAGACTAAGAAAATGGACCGTACCTGAGGGAGATGGCCAGAAAGACTCGAAGGAGCCCATCACCCTGTACATTCCCTGCATCCTCTGTAATGCTTGTCGACTGATTGGTAAGAAATGCACAGGCCTGGGGGACTTCCAGGGCTTGGGGACCCCCAGCTCCCACTGCCTCCGACTCCACACGCTGTTCTAACCAACCACTCGCCTCCCCCAGGTAACTCCCCTAACCCAC
Organism: Sorex araneus; assembly: GCF_027595985.1. NCBI lineage: Eukaryota > Metazoa > Chordata > Mammalia > Eulipotyphla > Soricidae > Sorex > Sorex araneus. Next base: position 54,485,495 of record NC_073308.1, on the reverse strand, counting down.
GTAACCCTGGGGTCCTGCCCTTTTGCTGGTGGGGGAGTGTCCTCTACGTCAGGGGGCGTGGCCTCAAAAGGGGGCGTGGCTGCAGTTATTTTTTCCCCCCTTTCCTATACTGAGTACTTAGGTCACAATCTGTATGACCTATTTATTCGAAGAATAACCTGGCCATCTCAATCAGTATATGCCAATAAGCCATTGACCTAACAGAAAAAGTGTCAAGAATACAAGAAGGTACACAAAGCCCTCATAAAGGGATCATAGCCTCAAGACTTGACTAGAAGCCCTACATAAACTAGGAAGAGTGCATTAATGTAAGGAACTATTCTAGAAGGGGGGAAAGAATACCATCATCGATTTAGCTCACCTAGAATCCCCTCCTGCAGCAAGACGGAATATAGAGAATCGGAAGGTTTCACATTTATCGTTTCATAACAACATGAAGAAACATCGAAAAATAACCACTATAAGGAGAAAATGAAGAGATTCAAGAAGCCTAAGAGAGGTCACACACAAATAAAACCTACTGTCAGATAAAGAATTCAGAAAAGAAATAGTGAAGATGTTTGAAGCAACCATAGAACAGACAACCAATAAACTAAGGGAGGATATGAACGCAGCCTTGGAACAGACCACCAAGAAAATGCAGGAAGAAATGAGAGCAGAAATTTCAAAGCTACGAACAGAAGTCACACAATTAAAGGAATCGGTAGATGAAATAAAAAGCTCAGTAGTAGCCCTCAACCGTAGAATGGCTGCAGCTGAAGACAGAATAGTGAGCTTGAAGATGAGCTTCACAAAGCTTACAGACAACAAAAAATAATGGCAAAAGACCTCAAAATGGCTCTAGGGCAAATCAGAGTTTTAGGGGATGACCTCAAAAGGAACAACATAAGAATCATTGGAGTAACAGAAGCACCGGGAACTAATTCCAATGAAAAAGCACAGTTAAAGACATCATTGCCAAAAAATTCCCAGAGCTGGAGAATGCAAGCATCCAGATCCAAGGAGCTCGAAGGGTGCCAGCTAAAAGGGACCCCAACAAAAAAAACACCATAGCATATCATAGTCACAATGATGGATGCCGCGGATAGAGACACAATTCTGCAAGCAGCAAGGTTAAAGAAGGAAATCACATACAAAGGAGCACCCCTTAGATTTACAGCAGACCTATCAGAGGAAACCCTCCAAGCCCGAAGACAATGGTGGGATATAGTGAAAAAGCTCAATGAAATGAACGTCTCACCAAGATTACTCTATCCGGCTAACCTCTCACTTAAACTTGAAGGAACTATACACTATTTCACAGATAAACAACAACTCAGGAACTTCATAGACTCAAAACCAAACTTAAAAGAAGAACTAAAGGGGATGCTGTAAGACAAAGAAAAACCCTAACAAGAACAACAAACCCTACATAAAGATGGTACATAATCCCATGACAATAATCTCGCTCAATATCAATGGTCTAAATGCACCAATCAAGAGACACAGAGTAGCAAGACGGATTCAGAAACTAAACCCAACTTTCTGCTGCCTACAAGAAGCACACCTGAACAGTCAGAGCAAACACAGGCTCAAAGTCAAAGGATGGAAAACAATCCTACAAGCAAACAACTCCCTCAAAAAAGCTGGGGTGGCCATACTATTATCTAACAACATAGATTTTAGGCTGAAAAAGATTAGAAGGGACAGTGAAGGTCATTTTCTATTCATCAAGGGTTATGTACAACAGAACAAAATCACACTCTTAAACGCATACTCACCTAATGAGCGACCAGTTAAATATTTAAAACAACTCCTAACAGACTTTAAGGAGGACATCACTAGCACCTCAATAGTAGTCGGAGACTTCAACACTGCCTTATCACCTCTGGATAGATTGACAAGAACAAAACTGAGCAAGGACACAATGGCCCTGAAGGGAGAAATAGAAGAGAGAGGGCTAATCGACCTATACAGGGCTTTACACCCCCAGAAGAAAGAATATATATTTTTCTCCAGTGCACACAGAAAATTCTCCAAAATAGACCATGTTCCGGGCCACAAAACATACCTCAACATAATCAGCAAGATAGAAATTGTATCAACCATATTTTCAGACCATGATTCACTGAAAATAGAAGCTAAGCACACACAGACATGGAGCACCAAATCGAACACCTGGAAATTAAACAACTCCCTGTTGAACAACAAGTGAGTCAAGAAGGAAATCAAGGAAGAGATCAAAAGATACCTCGAAAACAAATAAGAATGAAGACACAAGCTACCAGAACCTATGGGACGTGGCTAAAGCTGTGTTAAAAGGAAAATTTATAGCTCTGCAAGCATTCCTCAGGAGGGAAGAAAGGGCCTAGAGAGCTTGACTTCACAGCTCAAGATCTTAGAAAAGGACCAGCAAAAGGAACCCAAGCCAGACCAAAGGAAAGAAATAATAAAACTTAGAGCAGAAATCAACGATATGGAAAACCAAAAAACAATCCGAAAGACCAATGAAACAAAGAGCTGGTTCTTTGAGAAAATAAACAAGATTGATAAACCACTAGCAAGACTCAAAAATAAAGAAAAAGAGAGAACCCTAATAAAACCGGATCAGAAATTAAAAGGGGGATATCACAACAGAAACCAATGAAATTCAAAAGATCATCAGAGACTACTTTGAAAATCTCTACGCCACAAAATAAGAGAACCTAAAAGAAATGGACAAATTCCTTGATTCCTACAATCTCCCACGACTGAATCAAGATGACTTGGAATACCTAAACAGACCCATTAATATCAAGGAAATTGAAACTGTAATCAAATATCTTCCCAAAAACAAAAGCCCAGGCCCGGATGGATTCACTAGTGAATTCTTCCAAATATTTAAAGTGGGACTGTTACCAGTTCTCTTCAAGCTTTTCAAGGAAATAGAAGAAACAGGGACTCTACCAAACAGTTTCTATGAGGTTCGTATCTCCCTAATACCAAAAGCAAACAAAGATACCACTAACAAAGAAAACTACAGGCCAATATCCCTGATGAACATGGATGCGAAGATACTCAACAAAATATTAGCAAATAGAATTCAACAACCCATCAAAAAAATCATATATCACAACCAAGTAGGATTCATCCCAGGGCTACAAGGATGGTTTAACATTCAGAAATCAATCAACATAATCCATCATATCAACAAAAGTAAGAGTAGAAGCCATATGATCATTTAAATAGATGCAGAGAAAGCATTTGACAAGATCCAAAACCCATTTATGATGAAAACTCTCACCAAAATAGGCTTAGAAGGAACTTTCTTCAAGATAGTCGAAGCCATCTGCCACAAACCCATGGCAAGCATTATCCTCAATGGAGAAACACTAAGGGCCTTCCATCTAAGATCAGGGACAAGATAAGGATGTGCACTCTCACCACTTCTGTTCAATATAGTACTGGAAGTACTTGCAATAGCAATTAGGCAAGAAAAAGACATTAAGGGCATCCAGATAGGAAAGGAAGAAATCCAGCTCTCACTTTTCGCAGATGACATGATTCTATATCTAGAGAATCCTAAAACCTCCATTTAGAAACTCCTAAAAACAGTAGACTTGTACAACAAAGTTGCAGGCTATAAAATCAATACCCAAAAAATCCATGGCCTTCCTATATGCAAATAGCGAGACAGAGGAAAGTGACATTAAAAAAAAATCCCATTCACGATATGTACAACAGGAGGAAATCACACTCTTAAACATATATGCACCCAATGAACGACCGGCTAAATACTTAAAACAACTCCTTACAGACTTCAAAGAGGACATCACTAACAGCACAATAGTAGTTGGAGACTTCAATATCCCCCTATCACCTCTAGATAGATCAACAAGAACAAAACTCAGCAAGGAAACACTGACTCTGAAAGAAGAAATTGAAGAGAGAGGCCTAATAGACCTATACAGGGCTTTACACCCCCAAAAGAAAGAATATACATTCTTTTCCAGTGCACACGGAACATTTTCCAAAATAGACCATGTACTGGGCCCCAGAACATACCTCAATAGAATCAGAAAAATAGAAATTGTATCAACCATCTTTTCAGACCACGAAGCGCTGAAGATAGAAGCCAACCACACACCGACACGGAGAACCAAATCAAACACCTGGAAACTAAACAACTCAATGCTGAACAATGAGTGGGTCAGAAAGGAAATCAAAGAAGAAATCAAGAAATACTTAGAAACAAATGAAAATGAGGACACGAGTTATCAAAACCTATGGGACGCAGCTAAAGCCGTGTTAAGGGGAAAATTTATAGCTCTCCAAGCATTCCTCAGGAGGGAAGAAAGGGCCCACATAGAGAATTTGACTTCACAGCTCAAGACCTTAGAAAAGGACCAGAAAAAGGAACCCAAACCAGACCGAAGGAAAGAAATAATAAAAATTAGAGCCGAAATTAATGACATCGAAACCAAAAAGACAATCCGAAAGATCAATGAAACAAAGAGCTGGTTCTTCGAGAAAATAAATAAGATTGATAAACCGCTAGCAAGACTCACAAAGAAAGAGAGAGAGAGAACCCTAATAAATCGAATCAGAAATGAAAAGGGGGACATTATAACAGAAACCAGTGAGATTCAAAAGATCATTAGAGACTACTTCGAAGGTCTATACACCACAAAACAAGAGAACCTAAAAGAAATGGATGAATTCCTTGACTCCTACAATCTCCCAAGTCTGAACAAAGAAGACTTGGAATACTTGAATAGACCCATTAATGTTAAGGAAATTGAAACTGTAATAAAAAATCTCCCCAAAAGCAAAAGCCCAGGCCCAGATGGATTCACTGGTGAATTCTTTCAAACATTCCAAGAAGACCTGTTGCCAATTTTCCTCAAGCTTTTCCAGGAAATTGAAAAAACAGGAACTCTCCCAAACAGTTTCTATGAAGCACACATCGCCCTAATACCAAAAGCAAACAAAGACACCACTAAGAAAGAAAATTATAGACCAATATCCCTGATGAACACCGATGCGAAGATCCTCAACAAAATACTAGCAAATAGGATCCAACAACTCATCAAGAAGATCATACACCATGACCAAGTGGGATTCATCCCGGGGATGCAGGGATGGTTTAACATCCGGAAATCGATCAACATAATCCATCATATCAACAAAAGTAAAGATAAAAACCATATGATCATATCAATAGATGCAGAGAAAGCATTCGACAAGATTCAACATCCGTTCATGATGAAAACTCTCACCAAAATGGGTTTTGGAGGAACTTTCCTCAAGATAGTCGAAGCCATCTACCACAAGCCTATGGCAAGCATTATTCACAATGGAGAAAAACTAAGGGCCTTTCCTCTAAGATCAGGCACAAGACAAGGATGCCCACTCTCACCACTTCTCTTCAATATAGTACTGAAAGTACTTGCGATAGCTGTTAGACAAGAAAAAGAGATCAAGGGCATCCAGATAGGAAAGGAAGAAATCAAACTCTCACTATTTGCAGATGATATGATACTATATCTAGAGGAGCCCAAAGCCTCTACTAAGAAACTCTTAGAAACAATAGACTTATACAGTAAAGTTGCAGGCTACAAAATCAATACGCAAAAATCCATGGCTTTCCTATATACAAACAATGAGGCAGAGGAAAGGGACACGAAAAAAGCAATCCCATTCACAATCGTGCCCCAGAAAATCAAGTACCTCGGAATCAGCTTAAGCAAGGATGTAAAAGACCTCTACAAAGAAAACTATAAAACGCTACTCCATGAAATAAAAGAAGACATGAGAAAATGGAAACATATACCTTGCTCATGGATAGGGAGAATCAATATTGTCAAAATGACAATACTCCCCAAAGCATTATACAGATTCAACACGATCCCTATAAGTATACCCATGCCATTCTTCAAAGAAATGGATCAAGCAATCCTAAAATTCATATGGAACAACAAACGCCCACGGATAGCTAAAACAATTCTTGGGAAAAAGATGATGGGAGGCATCACCCTCCCCAACCTCAAACTCTACTACAAAGCAGTAACAATTAAAACAGCATGGTACTGGAACAAAGGCAGAGCCGTAGACCAATGGAACAGGGTGGAATATCCCTACACACAACCCCAAATGTATGATCATCTAATCTTTGATAAGGGAGCAAGAGATGTGAAGTGGAACAAGGAAAGTCTCTTCAACAAATGGTGCTGGAACAACTGGACAACTACATGCAAAAAAATGGGCTTAGACCTTGACCTGACACCATGCACAAAAGTCAGATCAAAATGGATTAAAGACCTCAACATTCGACCACAAACCATAAGGTACATTGAAGACAAGGTCGGCAAAACCCTCCACGATATTGAAGATAAAGGTATCTTCAAAGGTGACACAGAACTAAGCAATCTAGTAAAAACAGAGATCAACAAATGGGACTACATTAAACTAAAAAGCTTCTGCACCGCAAAAGATACAGTGACCAGAATCCAAAGACTATCCACAGAATGGGAAAGGATATTTACACAATACACATCAGATAAGGGGTTGATATCAAGGGTATATAAAGCATTGGTTGAACTCTACAAGAAGAAAACATCCAACCCCATCAAAAAATGGGGCGAAGAAATGAACAGAAACTTTACCAAGGAAGAAATACGAATGGCCAAAAGGCACATGAAAAAGTGCTCTACATCACTAATCATCAGAGAGATGCAGATCAAAACAACCACGAGATACCACCTCACACCACAGAGACTAGCACACATCCAAAAGAACAAAAGCAACCGCTGTTGGAGAGGATGTGGGGAGAAAGGGACCCTTCTACACTGCTGGTGGGAATACCGACTGGTTCAGCCCTTCTGGAAAACAATATGGACGACTCTCAAAAAATTAGAGGTTGAGCTCCCATTTGACCCAGCAATACCACTGCTGGGAATATATCCCAGAGAGGCAAAAAAGTATAATCGAAACAACATCTGCACATGTATGTTCATCGCAGCACTATTTACAATAGCCAGAATCTGGAAAAAACCCGAATGCCCTAGAACGGATGACTGGCTGAGGAAACTTTGGTACATCTATACAATGGAATACTATGCAGCTGTCAGAAAAAAGGAGGTCACGAATTTTGTATTTAAGTGGATGGGCATGAAAAGTTTCATGCTGAGTGAAATGAGTCAGAAAGAGAGAGACAGACATAGAAAGATTGCACTCATCTAGGGTATATAGAATAACAGAGTGGGAGACTAACACCCAAGAATTGTAGAAATAAGTACTAGGAGGTTGACTCCATGGCTTGGAGGCTGGCCTCACATTCTGGGGAAAGGGCAACTCAGAGAAGGGATCACCAACTATAATGTAGTCGAAGGCCATATGGGGGAAGGGAGTTGCGGGCTGAATGAGGGCTAGAGACTGAGCACAGTGGCCACTCAACACCTTTATTGCAAACCACAACAGCTAATTAGAGAGAGAGAACAGAAGGGAATGCCCTGCCACAGTGGCAGGGTGGGGTGGGGGGAGATGGGATCGGGGAGGGTGGGAGGGATGCTGGGTTTACTGGTGATGGAGAATGGGCACTGGTGAAGGGATAGGTTCCCGAACTTTATATGAGGGAAGCATAAGCACAAAAGTGTATAAATCTGTAAATGTGCCCTCAGGGTGATTCACTAATTAAAAATAAATTAATTAATTAAAATAAAAATAAATAAATAAATAAAATAAAAATAAAAATAAAAAAATCCCATTCACAATGGTGCCCCCAGAAGATCAAGTACCTCAGAATAAGCCTAACTAAGGAGGTAAAGGATTTCTACAAGGAAAACTACAAAACACTACTCAATGAAATAAAAGAGGACACAAGGAAATGGAAGCATATTCTCTACTCATGGATAGGAAGACTTAACATTGTCAAAATGGCAATACTCCCCAAAGCACTATACAGATTCAATGAGATCCCTATAAGGATACCCATGAAATTCTTCAAAGAAATTGATCAAACACTGCTGAAATTTATATGGAACAATAAACGCCCACCAATAGCTAAAGCGATTCTTGGGGAAAAGACGATGGGAGATTTCACCCGCCCCAACTTCAAACTTTACTACAAAGCAGTAACAATTAAAACAGCATGGTACTTGAACAAAGATAGAGCCGCCAATCAATGGAACAGGGTGGAGTATCCCTACATGCAACCCCAAATATATGATCATCTGATCTTTGATAAGGGAGCAAGAAATGTGAAGTGGAGCAAGGAAAGCCTCTTCAACAAATGGTGCTGGCATAACTGGAAAACCACATGCAAAAAAAAAATAGGCTTAGAACTCGACCTAACACCATGCACAAAAGTCAGATCAAAATGGATTGAAGACCTCAACATCAGACCACAATCCATAAGATACATAGAAGACAAGGTCTGCAAAACCCTCCACGATATTGAAGCTAATGGTATCTTCAAAGATGACACGCAACTGAGCAACCAAGTGGAAACAGAGATAAACAAATGGGACTATATTAAACTAAGATGCTTCTGCACCGCAAAAGATACAGTGACCAGAATACAAAGGCAATCTACAGAATGGTAAAGGATATTCACCCAATACCCATCCAATAAGGGGTTGATATCAAGGGTATACAAGGCACTGGTTGACTCTACAAGAAGAAAACATTCAACCCTATCAAAAAATGGGCGAAGAAATGAACAGAAACTTTCTCAGGTAAAAAATACAAATGGCTAAAAGGCACATGAAAAAATGCTCTTCATCACTAATCATCAGGGAGATGCAGATCAAAACAACTATGAGATACCACCTCACACCACAGAGACTGGCACACATCCAAAAGAACAAAAGCAACCACTGTTGGCGTGGATGTGGGGAGAAAGGAACCCTCCTACACTGCTGGTGGGAATGCCGACTTGTTCAGCCCTTTTGGAAAACAATATGGTCACTTCTCAAAAACTAAGAAATTGAGCTCCCATTTGAACCAGCAATACCACTTCTGGGAATATATCCCGGAGACGCAAAAAAGTACAGTCGAAGTGACATCTGCACCTGTATATTCATCGCAGCACTGTTTACAATAGCCGGAATCTGGAAAAAAACCCAAATGCCCGAGAACAGATGACTGGTTAAAGAAACTTTGCTTAATCTACACAGTGGAATACTATGCAGCTGTCAGAAAGGATGAAGTCATGAACTTTGCATATAAGTGGATCAACATGGAAAGTATCATGCTAAGTGAAATGAGTCAGAAAAAAAGAGACAGACACAGAAAATTTGCACTCATTTGTGGAATATAAAACAACAGAATGGGAGACTAACACCCAAGAATAGTAGCAATAAGTACCAGGAGGCCTGTTCCACGGCTTGGAAGCTGCCCTCACATGCTGGGGGAGAGGGCAGCTCAGATAGAGAAGGGAGCACCAACTAAAGTATAGTGGAGGATCCACTCAGGATGGGAGAGGCCGGTTGAAAGAAGACTATAGACTGAACACGATAGCCACCCAGTATCTCCATTGCAAACCATAACACCCTAAAGGAGAGAGAGAACAATAAGGAATTCCCTGTCATGGGCGGGGGGGGGGGGGTGTGAGAGACAGCACGAGGGGAGTGGGGCAGGGACCCTGCGGCCATCAATGGAGGAGAATGGGTACTGGTGGAGGGATCAGTACTTGAGTATTATATAACTGTAACACAGGCACAAAACTGTTTAACTGCACCCTCACGGTAACTCGAGTGGTCACTGTAACACTGTCATCCCGTTGCTTATGTTTCCTGGCAGTTTATTATTGTTGCTTGCTCTTCTCTGTCCTACTCTACATTGTCTGACATGCCACTTACTCTTTAACCCCTTAACAAAATTAAATAAGTGATTATGGCAAGCTAGGTGAACAGACAGCTTTTGGGGAGAGAGAGTAATTACAAATTGTGTTCTGGCTGTGGTTGAGTTCACCATTTCTCATACAAATTCTAATAACAAAGGATATCTCCCTTATCATGACCACACTCTAAAGTTAGATGGACCTATGTAAAATTCCAAGCTTTTCTTAAATGCCATTTAAACTCTGTGATTTTAAGTAAGTTGCTTGGCCTCTAAATCTTAATTTCATTGTCTGAAAAATAGGAATTGTAAAGGTCATCTTAAATGTAAAGCCCTTGTATGAGTGGGGGCTCAGCAAATGTAATTACCTCAAGTAATTAACATTAATAAACCTATATTTATTATATTTATTATATGGGAGGTTTGGGCTTAGGGGTCACAATCAACAGTGCTCAGATCTTACTCCTGGATCTGTGTTCAGGGGTCACATCCAGTGGTACGCAGGGGACCATACGCGATGCTAGAGATGAAACCAGGTTTGGCTGCTTGCAAGGAAAGTGCCTTACCTGCTCTGGTCGCTCCAGCCCCAATAAACTTATATTTATAAGTATTCTCCTTTTATCTCACAAGGTTTCCTTTTATTCTAAAATGACCTAAACATTTTTCAGCCGGTTGGGAGGTGGGGGGTGGTCACTGTACTCTAATTCCTTGAACAAATGCAAATGCCAAACTCTTAACTCTTAAATGCTGAACTCTTAACAATTTGAATGCAATCTGAACTTTGTCAATTAATTATGCAAGCATCACTTCAATATATGCCATCTACCGTATGTCTAGCAATTAGTTAGGTCCACTGAGAGTGACCAAAAAAAATACATTACTGTAGACTAAACCTGTGGAATAGACTCAGGCAAGCAGCACTGTCAAGATTAGAGACAAAAATATATACATAAATCTATTCTAGGACAAGAGTCTACCAAACATATCTTGGATCAGAAAAATAAACACATGACTTAGTGAGTAGTTGAATAGAGATAGGCATCTTCCTGGACTGGGTAGTTGTATGATTAATTTTGTATGTCAACTTGACTAGGCCAAGGAATATCCAGGTAACTGTTCAGCATTATTTCTAGGTGCGTCTGTGAAGGTTAGCATTTGAATTGAAAGTCTCAATGCAATATGCATCATTCAATAAGTATATATAATTTGTATGTATATATAACCTGTTGATGTAGATATATCCCCATTGCTTGTTTATGTAGTGTTTTAGGCTTCACTGGTGAATTGCCCCTTTCCTTCTCCCAGAGAAGCTCACCATACCCTTGCTAACATCCCTAACTTGGTTAAAGTCTACCTTCAACCTTTCCTTTGTGTTGGATATTGACCCTAAGTGCTTTAGACTTCATCAGTGAATTGCCCCCTTTCTTCCTCCCAGAGAAGTTTAACATGCCCTTGCTAGCATCCCTAACTTAGTTCAAGGTTATCTTTAACCTGTCCCTTATATTTTACCTCTCATTGTCACAGTTCCCCGAGTCAATCTTGATTACCTGTAAGCCAAAACTTTCTGGAAATTCTGAACTTGTATTTGTACTGATTTGTATTTGAAGTACTGTATATTTGTACCTGCTTTTCTATTTCCCCTCTAGCCTTTTTATATTTTTACAATAGAGCAATGTTCTTTGGTTAAACACAGAAAGATCGTTAATGCTATGTTCCTAGTATTTGGGAGTTGTTTGGCTGAAAAACATCTGCTCCTGTGCATAATTACTTGGTCATAATTACTTGACTCAGGCTTCAGTTGCTGTAGTTCCTAACATCCCAAAAGAGAGGTCCCGCCATGGGACTGGAATGGACCCGGGGTGAGTGGCAAAGCTACCCAGCATCAAAATGGGACATTCTAGAAAGCATAAAGGCATGGTCTTGATGCAAGCTGTTACAACCTAAAAGACAGAACCTCCATGGGGAAGGACAAGCCAAACTGGCCTGAGGACTTAGTCTGGGATTTAAGGTAAAAGCCTTGCTCGCTCTTAGAGCCCAGAGAACTAAGTGTTAAAAGCCTCGCTTGCTCTCAGCCTAGAGAACTAAGTTGGGATCTTTGTCTCTTACTGTGTTTATCCAAACTGCAAGAATTGATAACTTATACAACTAGAGAGAAAGATAAAAGCAATGTAGATGTCCCTGGGAGACAGAATGTCTTCTTGAGTTGATCTCCCCCAAGAGAATTTCTTCTGCCAAATGTTTATCTATGTAAATGATCAATCACACCTATGTCCTCACCTCAACCTCTCTCAGATATTCTAAAAGTCTGCTAGCAACTCTGCATTTCACCATCAGACTGTGGTCCCCCATCTCCCCAGCTCCCCAGCTCCCCATCTCTCTGTCTCTCTGTTGGGGAGCCTTGGGGAGGATGGGAGGCAGGGAGGCAGCTCTGGGCCACCAAACACAACGTGCATCACAGCAGCAGCCCCCGGGATTTACATTGTGAACTCACAATCTAGAACATCTCAACTAACCCAATATTGTAGTATATCTTCCCTTATGCCCTGTGTTACAGGATACATTTTGGTGATACTACAAGTTCTACTGAATCCGTTGAGATCAGCATTTCTTAATCAGACATGATATAATGCCCTATGGGACCCCAGGATATTCTAAGAGGACCACAAGAAGACCCAGTTGAAAATCTTATATATGGAGGGCATGACACTAGAGTAGGAGGCCAACAGTAGGATGGCAGCACAGGAAGTAAATGTTGAAAGGGGGTCACGGTTGGAAAAAAGGTTGAAATACAGTGGTTTAGAAGATACCCTAAATCAGGCAGAACATATTAACTACCTGCACCAACATAAGAAGTCCCATGTTAACTTGAAAATTTTTCCATAGAATTCCTACCTTGAAGGTTCACGAGTACACCATAAAAACTGAACTAACACTGTTTTTCCATATTATCTCTCTAGCTCTGTAGCACTGTCATGCCGTTGTTCATGGGTTTGCTCGAGCGGGCACCAGTGATGTCTCCATTGTGAGACTTATTGTTACTGTTTTTGGCATATCAAATTCACCATGGGTAGCTTGCCAGGCTCTGCCATGTGGGCGGGATACTCTCTGTAGCTTGCCAGGCTCTCCAAGAGAGATGGAGGAATCAAACCCAGGTCAGCCGCATGCAAGGCAAAGGCCCTACCCACTGTGCTATCGCTCCAGTCCATTATCTCTCTAGATAAGTGTTAATTATGTGCCTTTATGTTATATATTTTTTAATTTATTATAATGAAGGTCATGTGTTTATAATGGTATTGATTTATATCTTAATATTTATATTTATATAATGGCTTCACTATACACAGTTACTTCACCTCACCACCACCAAAGTGCTCAAGAAACACCCCCACCCACTACCAACACCACCTCGTGCCTTGGTGTCCCATCTTATCCACCAAGAAATAATTTTCTAAGTTTTCTCTATGACCCTAGAAGCACAACAATGACAAGGTCCACTGATGTGGAATTAGGAAGCCTTTTTCAGTAAGATGAATGTGAGTGCAATTAAGGACAGCACCTTGGAGTCATGAGGAATTTAGCCTGAAGGTTTCCAAAGCTTAATGAGCAGTAAGCTGCAGGATCAACTGACATTTCCAAGACAGCAAAGACACACAAAAGACCTTTGCCAGCAGGGTTATAATCACTGCATTGACTCTATCACAAAACCATCATTATTTTCTAAGTGCTTTCCTGTCAGGGAAAGATGCAAATATAACATAAAATACATTTACAATCTTTTGTCTTAGATCTTAATAGTTCATTGTTTTTCAAAGGCCAGGCAGTCCATTCTCTTTGGTCATTCATTTACAGACTGAATTATACATCGCTGTAGATATAGCCTGTAAAATTCATCATTTTATTTAAGGCATACTGACTAAATTCTCACCTTTATTCTCTAAAATGTGCTTGTACTTTCCTCTTCTACAGAATACCACATGTGCATAAAGCATCAAAAGAGATGTGAATAAAACATCTGAAACCTGCAGTTGATTTGAATCAAAGCTGATAATAGGAAAATGTCCACAGCACCCATTCAAACAGAATTTCAAGAGATGCCTGGATTCAGTCGATGCAAGGCGTGTGCTCTACCACTTGAGCCACATACCCTGTCCCCCCGGGGAATATTTATCATGAAAACATATTAATATTTTCGGGCGGGGAGTGAAGGAGAAACAAAAGTATGTAAATATACATATATATGTATATATGTGTATATATGCATATATATAAACAATTACATGCACACACTCATATACATGAACTTTTTTACAGGTATATGTTTCTATTTTCATCTAGTGTTTTCCTTGAAGGGCAGGGACCTGACTGCACACCCGGACACCACAGAAGCTCCTCTGGATGGGGGACCATAAATAAACAGATGCTTAAAGGCTGTTACAGAGGCTGCTAATGTGTGGAAGAGGAGTTTTCTTCTCTTCTCTCTTCTCTGGGGGCTCTTTACTGGCTTCCCTTTAGTCTCATTGTCTCTTGCTATCTCACATTAGGCAGTTAAAAAAGATCAAGATCTGGGTACCCACATCATTAGATACCTGTCTGGACTTCCAAAATGGCTTTGTAGATTCTGATAGTTTTAAAAAAAAATCTAACAGGACAAATAGTACAATGAAGCATGCTTGCTTGCATGGTGGCCCAAAAAAAAACAAATGACCAAAAAAAAATTCAGCCTGAATATTTTCAGTAAACATAGCTAATGCAAGGAGGGTTTCTATAGCACATCCCCAGGAGATCATTTTGTTAAACATTCATTTTTTCCAATTACTCTTTAATTTGCTGGGACAGAAAAGATGGCTTTCTTCTTTTGTTTTGTTTTGTTTGGGGCCACACCTGAAAGTGCTCAAGCTCTGCTCTCAGAGAAGACTTTTACTGTTCTTGGGGAACCATATGGGATGCCCAGGATTAAATCTAGGTCAGCCATCTGCAAGGCAATCTACCTACCTGCTGTACTATCTCACCAGCCCAAAAGGGTAAATTCTTGCTTTGCTCCATCCTATCACTTATAAGCCTTTCATTCATCACTGCTCTTCCAGTTACCTTCATGTGAATTTTGTATTTACTATTTTCTTCAGTCTAATTTTACCAGTTGAATTCTGGAATTTCAATTATCTGGGATAACTTCAGAACTAGATTTATTATTTCTTGTTCTCCTCTACCCCAAGTCATTTTCCCTACTTACCCATGCATTTATTTATTCATCCATCCCTTCAATCCACTAAGTACTGACTGTCTGCCATGGAGGTCAGTATATTTGCTTGCTAGGATTGCCATGACAAAGTATCATGGAATGGGCAGTTTAAACAGCAGAAACTCATTATCTTATAATTCCAAATTCTAAAATCACAATGTCAGCATTATCAAAGTTCATTTCTCTGAGAATTAGAGAAGGTGTTCTAGGTCTTTCTCCTTGACTTGCAGATAACTATATATTCATTATGTCTCTTTAGACCACCTTCCTTCTGTGTCAATCTGTGTCCAAATTTCCTCTTTGTTTAAAGACACCAGTCATATTAGGAATAGGGCTCATCAACCTACTTCAGTAATATCTCTCTTGACTGTTTGCATCTATTTCTAAATAAAGTCACATTCTGAGGAATATGGGATGCAAACTTTAAGATATCAATCAAACTTATCTTCTTCATGTCTCTGTTATATATAATTTCTCACAGGTACTCTACCTTCTATCCTTCTAAAGTAAGTCCATCTTCTAGATCCTAAACTTCTACACTGTTCAGGGTCCTGTCTAACATTTTTTTTACCTTTGAAGTTATTTATTTTATTGAATCACCATGTGGAAAGTTACAAAGTTCTCAGGCTTATGTCTCAGTTATACAATGCTCGAACACCCGTCCCTTCACCAGTGCCCATATTCCACCACCAAAAACCCCAGTACACCTCCCACCCCCACCCCCCACCCCCACCTGCGTAACTGATAAATTTCACTTCATTTTCTCTTTACCTTGATTAAATTCCATATTTCAACACAAAACTCACTATTGTTGTTGGAGTTTCCCCCCCAAAAAAAAAACAGCCCTACTGCCAAGGAATATTTGATAATTAGTTTTCCATTGCTGAGAATGCAGAGCCCCACGCCGGCTGAGGAGGGGAAATATCCTTCTTTCTCGGTTTCTTTTCCCTTTTCCGGGAGAAGCAGCGTGGCATCCACCATATTATGAGGACTATTAAGCAGGCACGATCTTGAGGGAGCGGGAAGGAGAAAAAAAAAAGAGTTATGTACTTGGAACAACGGGGCTTCATATCTCTGTCTAACATTTTTACATTATATTGACTTATCTCCCTGTGCTTACAAAGAAGCAAAGATTTTCTCATTCTGAAAATCCATTTTGAAGGATCTTTGAATACACCTACGTGACTAGACATAAATCTCACTAAGCAGTAGTTTCTGAATAATATGGTTAGCAATCCCATTTGTTTCCTTCCATAAACAGTGTTTAAACTATTTGCTTCACATTCTGCCATGTTAGTTTCATTGCCTGGGGACTTGAAAATGTTATTGACATAGATTGACAAATGCAGGGAAAGAAACATGAATTTGATTTTTATTTTACATGCGCAGGAGTTTCAAAACATAAACAAAACTCAAATAAGTACTTGGACTAGGGGACCTGCCTACCATTTTAGTAAAAGAAAGGATCTTGGTTCCCCAAGTTTCTTTGAGAGACGATAAATTGGACCAAATAAGTAAGAAATGGATGAGTAAGACTAATGAAAATAAGTATTACTTGGAAAAGTGTATTTTCACATTTTTGTCTGTTGACCAGCCCTTCATTTTGGTTATAAAAAGATGCTATCCACTTCATGGAATTGCAAAGAGCACTGACCATTCCCAACTCTATGCCCTTGGCAACCACACTAGCAACAGATTTTTACCTAGGTAGAAACCCCACATGAAGGCAGTTTGGAGAAAGCCTTGTAAAAGCCACCTTGCATAGAGGAAGGGTGCACATATGCTGCTCGAGTCCAATGTGCTGCTTGTGCCCACGTGTCCAAGCTTCTGTGGCACCAGAGCATATGTGTCTCCCACATCTTCCCTTTGAGATGTGTACTTTCATGCTTTCATATCTAATGCTGGGATGTATATAGGGGCTCTCTCTGCCTCTGGAAAAGCCTGCATTCTCTCCTGAGCGTGTGTCTCACTCTCACTTTCTCTCCCTCATTCCCCTTCCGAAAACCTCCAAATAAGATCTGTTTTTACTTCAGTGCTGAATTCCTTTCTGAGAGAAAGACAAAGAATCTGTAAGGCCTAGGACTCAGTTTCTAGAACGGTCCTAACCTTCCCAGCCGTCCCTGGGTGACAGAAGGGGATCTGGAGAAAGTGATCATCTCTCTCCTCTCCTCCCCACACACACATAAGTCGGTGGGGGCCCACTGATTTCAAAAGGGATCCCAACACAAAGGGATATTTGTGCTCAGTTTTTAGGCAAAAAAATGGATAGACTTCCTATATATATAAATTTTCAACTGCTATCAATTCAAAATAATCCTTATGGAAATGTAGCATGTTTGGGGAAGTGGCATATTCTGATACCCTCTAGTTTTGATACATTCAATTTTGAAAAAAAAAATACTTTACATACTGTTTTCGTGTAGGGACAAAGGAATAAAAGTTGGGTAGGCCATGTGCAAGGCAAACACCCTACTCGCTGTGCTATTGCTCCAGCGCATTCTAAGTATACATCAGTTATATTTCCAAGTAATTTATCTATATACAATCATTTTTTCTTTGAAGATAAAATTCCCTACTTCAGATTTTAACTGCATAATTTTTTTACCGAAGAATACTGAGAAAACAGAATCTCCCAGAGAACAACAAATAATACACATTCAGAGCCTTGAAAAAATGGAAAGTAGAAAAAAAACAATGAAAAGAGAAATGCATTTGAAGAGAACTAAAGAGAAACCCCATTTATGAGTGCTATTCAGGATAAAAGATATTTAATTAACCCACTGAACCCTATATTTTTCCAGAGCTATCTCTTTGGATATGATTAACCTAATTTGATATTTAATCAGTAAGAAGATCAAAATGGGAAATGAGCTCCCAAAAGAATACAAGATTCATTCATCTGTTCGATACTTAAAAATAGATATTAAGTCTCTGTTATATTCCAGACATTGTGCTAAGCACCAGCACACAACACTGAGTAAGATAGACCTCATTTTCAGCAATCAAAAGAGCAGGCTAACAAAAGAAGAATATACCTTAAATATACTTTAAATTTATATGCTGTTGCAGATATAAGAAGTTTAAGGTCACATGGAAATACTTGGCAAGAGTACAAATTACCATACAATGAGTTCTCCCCTCTATTAACAAATAAAAATGCTTAAAATAATTCAGGGATTAATATGGGAGGACAATGGGACAATGGTGGAGAGACACTATAATGGAGAGTGTGGGACTAGAATGGAATGATCTATGCAAGAAACCTTCCCATCAATAGTATTGTAAACCATGGTTACTAAAATAAAATTAGATTTAAAAATATTTTTTAAATGTATCTGTTATGGAAGCAGGTTGTTAAGTGGGAGGGAACCTGGGGGACATTTGTGGAGGAAAGCTGACAATAGGATTTGTCTTGAAACATTGTATACCTGAAACTCTAGTATGAATACTAGATCCTAGTTCCTAAATAAAAAATTTTCTTCATTTGGGGCCGGAGCGATAGCACAGCGGGTAGGGCATTTGCCTTGCATGCGGCTGACCCAGGTTCATTTCCAGCATCCCGTGTGGTTCCTTGAGCACCGCCAGAAATAATTCCTGGGTGGTGCGTAAGCCAGGAGTAACCCCTGTGCATCGCCGGGTGTGATCCCAAAAGCAAAAAGAAAAAAATTTTTTTCTTCATTTAAGAGCCTGGCAAACTATCCATGGCGTATTCGATATGCCAAAAATAGCAAGGATAGGTCTCATTTTCCTGATTCTGAAAGAGCCTCCAATCACTGGGAAAGTTGAGTAAGGAGAGGCTGCTAAAATCTCAGGGCTGGGAGGAATAGAGACATTACTGGTGCCTGCTCGAGTAAATCAACGAACAATGGGATGACAGTGGTACAGTGATAAGTAAAATAAAATGAGATGAGATCTACAGAAGCATCTTGCAATTTGAGTTTTTTCAAAAATACTTGCATTTTAAAGAGGTGGGTCAGGTTGAGGGTTGGATAGAAAATTAGTATTTCATTCCTAAGAAGTTTAAAGGGACTAAAAGAATCCAAAAAAAAAAAAAAGCCTAGCTTAGAATTAACTTCCAATAAGCACCTTCCTACTTCAGTAAATGTCAAGGAATAACAAAGGTCAAATGGAAGGTGCATTTCCTTTTCCACAAGTTATCATTGCATTTTATTAAGAATCTTAAAAACTACTATGAAAGGATAAAAGTCAGAAACTCAGGATAAATCATGCAGCAAAAAATATAAAGTTCTAGGAAGAAGCCATTTGAAAAAAAAATTTGTAAACTAGATATTAATCTTCAACAGTTTTTTGGTTTTTGTTTTTTTTGCTTTTTGGGTCATACCCGGCAATGCACAGGGGTTCCTCCTGGCTCTGCACATAGGAATTACCCCTAGCCGTGCTCAGGGGACCATATGGGATGCTGGGAATCGAACCTGGGTCAGCCACATGCAAGGCAAACGCCCTACCCGCTGTGCTATCGCTCCAGCCCCTTCAACAGTTTTTTTTTTTTAACTTTTTATTGAATCACTGTAGATACACAGTTACAAAGCTTTCCATGATTGGGTTTCAGTCATACAGTCCCATCCCTCCACCGGTGTACATTTCCCACAACCAATGTCCAGTTTCCTTCCCACTCCCCACAACCCAGAGTGCCTCTCTGGCAAGCACTATCCTTCTCTCTCATTCTCTCTCTCTCTGTCTCTCTTTCTCTGTCTCTGTCTCTGCCTCTGTCTCTCTCTTTTGTCTCTCTCTCCCTCTATCTCTCTCTTTCTCTTTCTCTCTCTCTCTCTTTCATATTCACTAAGAATTTCAGAATATGATAAGAATACACATGGCAGCAAATTCAAAGTAAACAGGAGGGGAAAAGTTTCAGGAAAGAAACAGAATCAGAGGCTGGAGAGATAACGCAGCAGGTATGGAAATCACCTTGGCTTCTTTCCTGGGCACCACATATGGTCGGTCCCTCATGCTTTACCAGGAGTGGCCCCTGAGTGTAGAGCCAGGAGTAATTGCTAAAAACCCAGGTGTGGTCTAAAAAAAATCAGAATAATCAAAAAATACTGGTAGCTAACAAAGAATTATGTAACTCTAACAAAGAACCAGCATTTACTGATACTAACATTTCAGAATCAATCACCAAATAAAATCAAGAATTTTATATTAATAAATATAGTGTATATCTTATGACAATATAAAGTAAAAACAAAGTGCCATGACTTTGGCAAAGGAGAAAAATCAGGGTTGAAGGAATGCAGGGAATCAAGATTTGTCACAATAGTTTATGAGATAAGATTTTAAAAATAAATATATTGTTTGAATTCATCAAAAGAAATAAGGTAGCCTAGCTGTTGCCGAGATGTGATCCTATGCTTGCAGCTGCATGAACATGAGGCCAGCTAAACTACTTTTGGTATGGGCAGCTCCTTGTAGAATGTCTCCAGACTGAGAACTAAGCCACGGCCCCATGCCTGCCCAGGAGGGGAAAGGTATTTCTCTCTCTTGCCTCTTCCTTGCCAGGGGTGAAGGGCATGGCGACCACCATATTATGACGACCACAGATGAGAGTTAAAAGCTTGCAATGATCCAATATCTGGAAGAAATCTCCCTGGACTTAGTTGCTAAAGTACAGAAATCCAAAACCGCGCGACCTCATATCTCTTCACAACAGGTCTGACTCTAGTGGGGAACTCCTAACAATAATAGTGAGGTTTTTGTTGAAATATTGAATGTAACCAAAGTAAAGAGATAGTAAAGTGAAATGTATCAGTTACGGGGGGGGAGGGGATGGGATGGGAGGTGTACTGGGTTTTGGGTTTTTTTGTTTGTTTGTTTGTTTTTGGTGGTGGAATATGGGCACTGGTGAAGGGATGGCTGTTTCAGCATTGTATAACTGAGACTTAAACCTGAAAGCATTGTAATTCTCCACATGGTGATTCAATAAAATAAAATTTTTATTAAAAAAAGAAATAAGGTAGCCTAAATATTAACATGATGTAAAAAAATTAATTGAAATAAATAAATTGAGAAGGCTGGAGTGAAAGTACAGAAGGAAGACTCTTGCCTTGCATGTGGCTGACTTGGGTTCAATTCCTGCCACCCCACAATGTCTCTCAATCCCCATCAGGTGTGATCTCTGAGCACAGAGCCAGGAGTAAGCCCTGAGCAACACTGGATGTGACCCTCCCCCCAAAAAAATAGAGAGTATGTTTATAAATGAGTTAAATTTGCCTTACCGTGGCAGAAAGCTGAAAATTGATGTATAAAATTAATAAAGCAAGTAATGATGGTGGGTGTTTTCTATATGTCATAGGTTGAGACTGTAAGAAATAAAAACAATGGAAAAAGTATCTCCTTATGAGGAGAAAGAAGAATGGAAGGAGGTATGACTAAAGTGTCTGTCATTACAGTTTCTTACCAACCATACATGTGCTTGGTTGTTTTTTTTTTAATTAAAAATATTTTGGATGTGGGCTGGAGTGATAGGAGAGCAGGTAAGGCATTTGCCTTACATGCAGCTGACCCGGGTTCGATTCCCAGCATCCCATATGGTCCCCTGAGCACTGCCGGGGTAATTCCTGAGTGTAGAGCCAGGAGTGACCCCTGTGCATTGCTGGGTGTGACCCAAAAACAAACAAAAAAATATTTTGGATGCAGGAATTGGAACTGTTGCTCTCTGAATGCCTAGAAGATATTTCAGTATCTACCAGCATATGAACTAGATGGTATGCTGATATCAACCTTCTTTCATAGGCATCAAGGCTCGAGGGTAACAAAGAGCTTTCTCTTTGTCAACAGGAAGCAAGCCATAAGGTATTGGAGAAATATTTTCTAGGACCATGAAGGATGCTGAAGAAGCAAACTGGAAAAGGAAGAGAAGTGGCACTGAAAATCACTCTCAGCACTTCAGAAAAGGGCTCTCTGGCTTAGTGAAAGCAACAGGATAGAGGGTATTTCTGGAAGAATCTGACACAGGTGCCCCGCAGCAATTAGGTCAGGTACAGGAGCGTCACCCTGCAGAAGACCCGGTGTTTCTGCTTCTGGGCCTGAAGATGGGGCATTTGAGGGGGCTTGGATCACCTCCTGAGACTGTCTCGGCCTTAAGTCTCCCCTCATCGAGGTTGAGATCTTAAAAACTCAACAGAAAGTGGGGGGAAACGGAACATTGGGAGAATCCAGGCGTGAAGTTGGAAAACTTCAAATTATAAAAACTACGAACATTGCAATTTAAATAGTCTCAATATAATGTTTCACTGAATAGGTTTAATAGGGTATTTAAGAAAGATGAAACTGGGCTGGAGTGATAGTACAGCCTGTAGGGTGGTTGCCTTGCACCTGGCCAACCTGGATTCTGAGTTCGATCCCTGGCATCCCATATGGTCCCCTGGGCACCGCCAGGTGTGATTCCTGAGTGCAGAGCCAGGAGGAACCCCTGTGCATTGCCGGGTGCAACCCAAAAAGCCAAATAAGATAGAAAGAAAGAAAGAAAGAAAGAAAGAAAGAAAGAAAGAAAGAAAGAAAGAAAGAAAGAAAGAAAGAAAGAAAGAAAGAAGGAAGGAAGGAAGGAAGGAAGGAAGGAAGGAAGGAAGGAAGGAAGGAAGGAAGGAAGGAAGGAAGGAAGGAAGGAAGGAAGGAAGGAAGGAAGGAAGGAAGGAAGGAGAGAGAAAGGAAGGAAGGAAGGAAGGAAGGAAGGAAGGAAGGAAGGAAGGAAGGAAGGAAGGAAGGAAGGAAGGAAGGAAGGAAGGAAGGAAGGAAGGAAGGAAGGAAGGAAGGAAGGAAGAACACTCAAAGCAAGATGTCTCTGACCCCAGGCAGAGATGGCTGGGAAAGAGGAAAGTGGTCACTTTCCACACTCGATTCAGAGAAAAGTGAGAACAGGTGACATTCAGAGCTGCCATACCTGTCAGAAACCATAAAGGTCAAGTGGCCACCACCAGGCAGCGGGAGCCAAACAGAGCACTGCCACCAGCTAAGCTGAGAGCTCATGGTGCTGAGGCTGAAACTGATAAACTCGAGGAAAAGGAGGACGTGTGCCCAGATCCTCAGGGCTCCATCTCCAATGAGAATTAAAAAGAAAAAAAAGTTTTCTGCATCAGACACAGCCCACCAGTCTGCTGTAGGAGCACCGGGCGTGCCAGGGCATGCTTTCAGGAGGGACGCCCGGGCTCCATCCCGCCAGGCAGGGTCCCCCAAGAGCACCTTTGCTTGGTTGTGCCCCCAAACCAAAAACAAGAGTGAGGAAAAGCTGCCTGGTCCATACCTCCAGACCAAGCCATTTAGTCAAAACACCAGAGCCGCTGTCTTTCTCAAAGTTCTCTTCCCACTGCTTCATGAGCTGAGGGGGGAAGGCAGATGGAATAGAGAAGAGATCACTTAAGAAAATGATGGCTGGAGGAACCAGTTCGGATGGGAGATGTGTGCCAAAAGTAGATAATGGACCAAACATGATGACCTGTCAGTGTCTGTGTTGCAAGCCATAATGCCCAAAAGTAGAGAGAGAGTAGGGGGAATATTGTCTGACATGGAGGCAGGGGAGGGTGGGAAAGGGGGGGGTATACCCGGGATATCGGTAGTGGGGAATGTGCACTGGTGGAGGGATGGGTGGTTGATCATTGTGAGATTGTAACCCAAACATGAAAGCTTGTAACTATCTCACGGTGATTCAATAAAATTAAAAAAAAAAAATTTTTTTAATTTTTCTTCCCAAAGCAGAGAGAGAGAGAGAGAGAGAGAGAGAGAGAGAGGGAGAAAAAGAGAGAGGGAAATGAAGAGAGAGAGAGAGATAGAGAGAGAGAGAGAGAGAGAGAGAGGGAGAAAAAGAGAGAGGGAAATGAAAAGAGAGAGAGAAAGAGAGGGAGAAAGAAAGAAAAAGAGAGAGATTACAAACTTGGTTTAGGAATATGCTAATCTTTACCTGGGACATCTATTACTTGAATCAATTCCTTCCATCCAAAGGGACAGACCCCTACAAGCACCTGCGGGCAAGACAAACAAAAATGAAGAAGGCTTGAGAGAGACAAGTCTGGCCTCCACGTGCAGGGAGACCCTCTGAGGCCGGGCTGGGAGAGGCCCGCGTGGCTCGACTGGGGTACTGACCCAGGAGGACAGCCAAGCCCTCTCTCAGACAAACCCGCGGACACCGGGAAGCGGAGGCTGCCCACGCCCTCGCCACTGCACCTGCAATTCAGCAAGTGGCTTGAAGGAATGTAAGGAAGTTTCCAGTCCCCAGACACCCCCTGAGCAGGGAATCCAGAAGCTGGAAAGTCCCAGTCTAGCTATTCAGAGGACAGGGGGGGTCTTGGC
Source organism: Sorex araneus (assembly GCF_027595985.1). Classification (NCBI taxonomy): domain Eukaryota; kingdom Metazoa; phylum Chordata; class Mammalia; order Eulipotyphla; family Soricidae; genus Sorex; species Sorex araneus. Next base: position 54,461,158 of record NC_073308.1, on the reverse strand, counting down.
TGAAACAAACTGCGCATTCGCTGCAGCAGCATCCTCTGAGCCGTTTCCATGAAGAACATTCCCAGGCCATCGCCTACCCACCGCCACCCAAACCCTCATCCCCGCCTGTCAGGGACAGCTGGAGTGTGTCGTGACGCATGAGGTGCGAGAAGGAGCCACAAGCGGAAACTGCCGATGCTGCTGAGAATTCTGGGGAGAAACCTGGCAAAACCAGGAATCTAAAGGCGGGCTGCAGGGAGAAGACGGGAAAGGCGTGGTCTGAAGTAATGAATGAAAATTCTTATATGCAGGAAGTGGTGCAAACTCAGGGACCGGAGCAGTACGTACAGTGGGTGGGGAGTTTGCCTTACGCAGGCGACCAGGGTTCGATCCCCAGCAGCCCATATGGTCCCCCGAGCAGCACCAGGAGTCATTCCTGAGTGCAGAGCCAGGAGTAACCCGAGCGTCGCCGGGAGTCCCCAACCCCCACCTCCCATCACCACCAAAATAAACAAATAAATAAATAAAGTGATGAAAACTTTAATGAAGATGAGAGAGGCTGCCTCAAATCTACTAGCATCCAATTCTACAAATTAATTCAGCGTTGCATACAACATCTCTAGTTACATAATTTACTACTCAGAATTGGAAACTCCAGCCTGTGGGATTCTGGAAGAAGCAGCTGTCTGGGGAGAACTGATAAAGAGCAATCAGCAGCACTCGGAAGAGAATAAAGCTGGGGGATGACAGACTGCCAAGGCGCTGGGCCGAAAATTCATGCCGGTGTCCGTGAGCCACTGTCCTTTATCGAAGTGATTCACACCAACAGGTACTCGGGCATGAAACTATAAATTTTGTAGAAGTCATTATAGAAAACGGTTCCGACTTCCAAAAAAATTCCACAATGCAGCTCAAGTAAACCAACTCTAAACAATAGAGATCACATAACTTTAATTCTCAATTTTAACAATGACGGCATATAGAAGTACTCTCAGACCATATAAAGGAGGGAATATTCCAACCGACCTAATTCCCATTGCACTACATTTCCCAAAGACAGAAAATAGATAAATGATTGGTATTACATTGTTACACTGTTGAATTCGGTTGTAGAATTAGGAAATATACAGAAGAGATTTCAGGGCCTAAACACTATGACTAAATAAACTACTACAAAGACCCATTTGCAATTTTTTAAATAAATACCAATTTGATATCACTTAGTATTCATATTTAAGAGAGCAAATATTTAGTCGCTTTTAAAGGTTAATTTTCCTACCTTGATATTTATGGGGAATCTATTGCTTTGCACCTACTTCACACCCTGCACTGGATTATTGAAATATGAGACTACTAATCTCAGGGACATCTATTGAACACTGTTGGCATTTAGAAAAATCCACTCTTCCCAAAATAATCTACATATATACCAAAAAGTTTGACTACAACTGATAGCTTCTTTCTCCACTGGGACTGTGCTTCTTATGGTTTACTGAACATAACTGTAGTATTTAAATGAGATATTTTGTATTGCCATTTGCCACATTGCAGATTACAAGCAAAGTAAGCAGTTCAAAAGAATAATAAGGGTGAAATACCTTAAGTTTTAAGTCCCTAAACAGCCCTACTACATTCCACATCTGATGCTCCCTTTCCCAGACACTGGTTTTCAAATATGCATAAGCTCTGAATTGTATTTTTATTGAAGATAGTATTCTCAAAGTACAATTAAACCAGCCTTTTGGGTGATGCGGTTTTCTATTACTAAGGTGTTTGAAAATAATAAATATGGTTATATTTAGTAATTTAAACATAGTTGAAATTCCAAATCTTAAGAGAAGAAAGTTTCAAATTAAAGGCTTTTTAATGCACTTTAAAAGATTTGCCTCTAGTATCTCTTGGAGATGCAAAATATTTTGCTTTCTATACTCTTGCATTTCCTTCAACATGTGTATTTAATAATGTTTTTTAACTTATAGAATGAACACAAAGTCATGAACTCTCAAAATCTACTTCCAGCTTCCTGATCTTCACTTCTTTTTTCTTTTTTATTTTTTTTTATTAAATTGCCTTGGTATACAGAGCTACCAAGTTGTTCATGATCAGGTTTCAGTCAGAGATCCAACACCCATACCTCCACCACTGTACATTTCTCACCCCCAGTGTCCTCATCCCCTTCTCTCTACATCTCTGTCCCCTTCTAAGGATAATGAAAATTAGTCAACAGAAGCTAGTCAGATTGTTTCCTTGGGTGTGGTGGAAATGCACCACGTGATGCTAGGGAGACAAGTAAGCCAACTTCTTTATATTCAAATAGAAGTTAGAAGCTTTTCTTGCTTGGAAAGGTTAAGCATGCATGTGCCACCAGCACTACCATCTGTAAGGGTACATTCATCACATTCATAAATACTGGTGCCATTTGCTCTCTGACTTAGTTTACAATTTTAGTTTTTGCAACTTTGCTTCTCTTGGGCTATTTATTGAGTTCCTGCTACTCGGCTATGTGTAGTCCTCTTTCCCAATTTGGTTTTCTGTTAATTTAATGATGCATTCACTCTCTCATTTGATACCAACACACATTTCACATATATGTCATCATCTGACTTACTGACATCTTCCCCATCTGCCGGAATCTTACACATCCTTTAACCTACACATCAAATACCAAGTTCTTAAATACCATGCTACCATAACTTCTATATGTTCAACAGAACTCTGCTCCTATCAATAAAAGCAGAGGTCACTGTGACTTGATTAAAATTTTATTGTCAAGTTGTTTATACATATTTTATGATTCTTTCCATTTTGAACTCTGTAGTGTCAAAATATATCTTGCTCATATCTTATGATCCTAAGCTGAATAATTTAATACATAGAATGCTCATGAGATGAATATTTAAGTACAAGTAAGCTTGGCGAGTCGTTTAATCACAGTTTCAAAGCAATTAGTAATTAGGGTTTATTTTACTACATGATAGGACATTTACTTCATACAGCATTTACTGTAGGTCACATAGTTTTATACTGTGAATTTTAAAAAATAACAAAATAGTAACACATTAATGGGCATAAAATGAAAACAGAATATTTGAGTGAGGGGAAAACACATACATGCATCACATATGTTCTGTAAGTTTTGACTGTTCATTTTTATTACAGCTTTATAATATCTAGTATAAAAAGGAAATATTAATATAAACTTTTGTTACCTGATAAGCTTTACTTTGGATTTTCCTTGTTTAATCATTTTCTTATTTTTTATTTAAAATAAAAATGTTCTTAAAGTTATAATATTCTTCTATGAGATCTATAGTGTAGGTGGATGCAACACATATGACAATGTACCATAATAGGAGCGTTGTACATCGTCCTAAAGAACTGCAAATTTTGACATTTTACATAGTCGTTCAATATGAACACCAGGGAGGCTATGAAAGTTTGGAAAATATATCAGAATTCCAAGAGCAGCCACTAAAACTAATTTAAAGTGGCCTAACTGAAAACTCAATAGAGGCAAGGAACTCTTAACATGATATCACTAATCTAAAAGAAAGAAGGAAGAAGAGGGGCCGGAGCGATAGCACAGCGGGTAGGGCGTTTGCCTTGCACGCGGCCGACCTGGGTTCGATCCCCGGCATCCCATATGGTCCCCCAAGCACTGCCAGGAGCAATTCCTGAGTGCAAAGCTAGGAGTAACCCCTGAGCATCGCTGGGTGTGACCCAAAAAGCAAAAAAAAAACAGGAAGAAGAGCAGAACGAAGAGGGGACAGACAGAGAACAATAGTAAAATTGTAGACTTAAATTTAACCACATCAAAACTTTGATTGAATATTATTGAGCTAGATATCCTCCACGGAACAACCTGGATGAATCTAGAGGATATTATGTGGATACGTGATAGGTCCGTGACCTCAGCAGACCCAGAGGGAGAGAGAGTGAGACAAGCCAAGTGACGGAAGTAGGCGACGTTTATTGGAGGCTGTTCCCGGGCCGACTCTACAAGGGCGAGGCTGGGCTGCAGCCATGCCCTGCGAGAGACTAAGGGAGCTTTTAATTTGTCTTGGACGGGAAAAGGGAACCCAGACCGGTGGAACCGGTGCGCTTGGTCTGACCTATTACCTGTAGGGGTCGATGGTGAGGAAGCATGGGCTGCAGCCTGGTGGCCTCCTGGTGCTGGGTGGGCCAGAGGTCTTGTCTTCCTCGCTGGGGTCAGGGTCATCCCTGCTGATTCCGGGAATGTCGCTGTCTCATTCCTGTTGCCATGTGGTGCTGGTGGCCATTTTGTCCAAGCAAACCTTACAGTAAGTGTGGTGGGAAAATATTTAAGATACTGTGGATATTCTTCAACACGAATATGTAGTTGACTGCTGGGAATGAGTCTGTGAAGCTAAGAGGGAAGACGGGACATAGAGATAAAAATTGGAGAATCGTCTTCATAAAAATAAGCCTTTAGTCCTGAGAAGTAGCAAACATTATATCATGCTTTTGAAACAAGAGGCCTGTTTAGGGGGCCCAGAGAGATAATCCAGGGGTTAAAGCACTTGTCTGGCACACACCTAACCCAAGTTCCATCTCAGGCAACACATATGGTCTTTGCAACCCAGCAGGAGTGCAGAGCCAGGAGTAAACCCTGAGCACCACTGGGTGTCGCCAAAAACAGGGGGTGTAGGGCCTGTATAGAAATTCAGAAACACCAACCTTCAAGGAGGAGGTGGAAGAAAAGTTTCCAGGGTACTGTGAATGAGAAGTCAGGAAAACTCAAGAGACTGGGAGTCAGTGATATATCACAGAAGCTAAACATCATAGAGGTGGCAACACAGTTAACATTACTTAAAGGTTTAGGGGAGTAGAAAAGAATAAAGATGACGAATGAAAACTGGGTGAAAAATAAACATTTAAAGCAATCATAAAAATATGAGAACAAGTTCATTTAGGAAAAAAGGGAGGGAATATGTTAGTTTTGAGTATGTATGTGAAGTAGGAGACCATAAACTTGTATTGGTGCAAACGACATAATTCTACAGTATTCTTCAACAACACAAGTAGCAGAGATGTAAGAAAAGTAGTACACAGATGGATACAAGTTTGTGATTTTTTTCCCAGGTGGAAGAGACAAGAGCAAGGTAATCTAATATTAGCAAGAAAAGTTAGTCTTTTCTTAAAGATTCTAAACTTAGCGCAGAAAATTGTGAAAGTGGGCAGAGGAAAGTCGGGGAAATGAGAGTGGAAATATTTAGTATTAATAATAATCAGAGCAATGCTAACAGATGTGAGAAACACAAATATTTCTTTGATACCTTACTCAAATTTAACACTTATTGAGTGTTCATGATCATGATAATCATGAGAGATTCTACTCAAACAGTTTTTCGCAGATACAGACTAACAAATGACATGACTGATATTTCAATGTAGTGATTTTCAGGATCTCTCATGGACACAACATTTAGCTAACACACTAGAGAAAGTTCATTTATTCTTAACCACCTGGACTTAGAATCATCATATATCAATCCTACTCAGCCCTTGGGGGGAAATCTGGGTGTGTACTTAAATGGGAATGAAGAAAAAGAGGAAAACAGAGAGAGAGAGAGAGAGAGAAGAGGAAGAGAGGAAAACACGAAGGAAAGAAGGGAGGGAGGGAGGGAGGAAGGAAGGAAGGAGGGAAGGAAGGAAGAAAAGAAGGAAGGAAAGGAAGGAGGGAGGGAGGGAGGGAGGGAGGGAGGGAGGAAGGGAGGAATATAATACTAGACTGTGCTGTCAATTCCTAGTAAAACCTTTTATTAAGGAAGAGAACATGAATCTTTGATATTCATCTCTCTCTCTCTGGTTTTGGGTCACACCTAAAGATGCTCAGGGATTACTTCTGAATCACTCCTGTAAGTGCTGGGTGGCGTTGGTTGGGGGATCATATGGGATGCTGGGGATAGGACCCAAGTCAGCCACAGGCAAGGCAAATGCTCTTCCTGCTGCACTATCACTCTGGCCCAAATTCATCTCATTTTTGTCCCAAATTTCTGTAAGACTTAAGAGAAACATGTTGTATTCAGAAGGATTGATGAGTTGTCCAAAGTGGGGCATTTGATTTTAATCAGAAGTTGTAGCAATACTGGTGATTTCTTGTATAAAACCTTAGAATACACACTGAAGTGAAAAGTAAGGTCAGTTGAGGTGAAAATGCCATGAATATCTCAAAAAAAATTATGATGTTTATGTGAACTTGAAAGAATAATGGCAAAACTTAGAGTGGAGAGAAAGACGATTATATAGTGGACTAGACCGCTCTAAAGGAGAGGAAAGATTTGGGAGGATGGTAAATGTCAGCAACACAGAAGGGCAGAGAGAGGCAAATGAGAGGATAAGGCTCCGAAGAGCAGAAATAAGATTTAATTAAGAAGTGTTAGGGGCAGGCCAGAGTGACAGTACAGTGGATAGGGAGTTTGCATTGCACAGGATCAACCCAGGTTTGATTCACAGCTCCCCATATGGTCCCCCAAGCTCGCCAAGAGTGATCCCTGAGTTCAGAGTCAAGGGTAAGTCCTGAGCACTGCCTGGTATGGCCCAAAACCATAAAGAAAAAAAAAAAAAGAAGTGTTATGACTAATGAGTGGTACTGTGAAAAAAGATGCACGATGGACTTCCAGTGCTTCCCAGACTGAGAAAGCCTGTAGGTAATTGAAAGGGAGTAGTAACTACCAAATGGGAACCAGTTTATCTTAAGAGGAATGAGAAATATTCATTAAAGAAATAAAAATTCATGACAGAAATTACATAACATAAGAGCACCATTAAAATTGTGAAATGTAATCTACTGATTGATTTACATTTCCTGGAGATTTATTATTCAGTAAAGTCTTCAGGATGTGAATATTCAACCACGTTTAATGCAAAATATATACAAACTCGCATAAAAGATCTCATCTTCACTGGCACTCATTTTCATAAGATGTCTTTCATAAACTGTCCCTTTTATGAGACTCAGATAAAGATCCATCGAAAGTAAATAACTCTAACTTACTCTCAAAGACAGCAGACCAAGTAATGCCTTGAGTTGTTTTGTTTTCACTGATAATATCTTATATTCCACATAATTAGTCCTAGAAACACCTGGACTTGGGAATCCTGTAAGCAGGACACCAGCAAGCTCCTTCCAGAAGAGAGGATAACGCACATGTCCGCCCTGAAGTGGGAAGCTAGCACTAGGTGAACACCCAGGAACTTAGTATACAGGAGGGCGGCTGGAGCCCCTCCCACTGGGCGGGCAGGAAGCTCAGTTTGCAAAAACCTACCCTGAGGGACTGCTGTAGGGCCGAAGATGGTATGTCATTGTGTTCATCCACAATTCCCAGATTCTTCAATATTTTCAGAAGTGAAAATATAGAGTAATAAAGATGCCCAGACTCAGAATTGGAAGTAGAAAAGTTTGCAGGAAGTAGGAGAGAAAAGGAAAGGAAGGAACTTAGTATAGGACTAAGTTTACTTTGGCTCAATATTTGTGGAGGTTTTATAGGAAAACTGGGTCTTTGTGTTACAGAATGCAGGGAAGTTAAAGATTCTGCATTGGCTCCTTTGAATGAAAATTGAGTTCTTTCCATAAGCTCTTTGCCATTTATCTTAGCCTTTGGGTGAGCCTGAGCTCTGGGGCAGAATTTTGTTGTTGTTGTTGGACAAACAGAAATTCCCAGGAATGTTAAAAATGTAAGATGAGGCAGTCAAAAATGGGACTGTTGATAGCAGCTGGCAAAGGGAAACTGAGGCTTCCTTTATCAGAAGTGTAACCCAGTAGAGAACTGGAACAGTTCGGTAGAAGCTGTATCTTAGCTCACCATTAATGGAAATCTAGGTAAACCACTAATGTCAACAGATTATATTCTCACCTAGGGGAAAACTCAAGACCATAACCACTGAGCTCAGATGCAAACAGGTGACGTCACAAGAGGAAAAAAAGACCGAAAGGAACTTTATATTCTGGTTACTCCTCTTGACCCAGGTCAATGATTCAAGGAAACCCAGTTGACAGATCAGTGCCACTCATTCCAGAACTCCTAAAAACAAAGAACTCCAAATCAAGACCTATAGTTCCTCCTATTGGACAAATAAAGCAAATACAAACAAAAAGATAAAATTCTTTTTTAAAAAAAAAATTTTATTGAATCACCATGTGAAAAGTTACAAAGCATTCATGCTTAAGTCTCAGTTATACAATGGTCGAACACCCATCCCTTCACCAGTGCATATATTCCACCACCAAGAACCTCAGTATACCTCCCCTCCACCCCCACCCACCACCTGTGTAGCTGATAATTTTCACTCTACTTTCTCTTTACTTTGATTACATTCAATATTTCCACAAAAAACTCACTATTATTGCTTGGAGTTCCCCCCCACAAAATCAGACCGCTAAAAAGGAAGCATTTGATAATTTGTTTTCCATTGCTGAGAATGAAGAGATATGAGGTCTCTTTTGAATTTCTGTATTTTAGCATTTTAGTAACTAAGTCCAGGGAAATTTCCATCAGAAATTGCATCATTGTAAGTTTGTACCTCTCTTTAGTGGTCCTTATAATATGGCGGTGGCCATGCCTTTCCCCCAAAACAGAAAAAGCAGAGAGAGAAAAACCTTTCCCCTCCGGGGCGGCATGGGGCTGTGGCTTAGTTCACAATCTAGAGACATTTCTGCAAGAAGCTGCTGGTACCAAAAGTAGTCTAGCTGGCCTCCAGGATCATGGTCATCCAGCAACGGAGAGACCGCACATGTGTGGCCACTCGGGTCACATCTCGGCGGAGAGCGGCTCCGGTACTGCCCCCATCCCGAGATCTCCAAAAAGATAAAATCCTTTACAGAACAAATGGCAAAGAAAATACCTTAAAAATAAAACTTAATATTGTGAGTCTGTCACTGCCACTGTCACTGTCATCCTGTTGCTCATCGATTTGCTCAAGCGGGCACCAGTAATCTCTCCATTGTGAGACTTGTCGTTACTGTTTTTGGCATATCAAATATGCCACGGGGAGCTTGCCAGGCTCTGCCATGCGGGCGGGATACTCTCGCTAGCTTGCCAGGCTCTCCGAGAGGGACGAAGGAATGGAACCCAGGTCGGCCGCATGCAAGGCAAATGCCCTACACACTGTGCTATGACTCCAGCCTACCAGACATTTTTTAAATAACTGTTAAAAATAAAATCAATGAGACAGATCAAAGGTACACATTAGGGTCGGAGAGAGAATGCAGTGGATAAGGTGCTGGCCTTAGGAGTGCATAGTGCTGAACACAGCTAAGTGAGACCACATTGCCCTCTCCTCGCACCCTCAAAAGGTGCATATTAATGGAATAGTAAAAGAAATGCAGGAGTAGACTGAGTTTTACCACAGACATTGAAGTTATAAGAAGAATGAAATCCAAGCCGAGATGCTGGATATGGAAAAAGAAAAAAACAATGAGATGAACACATCAATGGAATTATAACAAATATATTCAATCTAGCAGAGGAAAGTTTAAGTAAAATTTATGATATAATCTCTATAATGATTCAAATAGAAGGGGATAAACAATAAGATTTAGAATTAGTAAACCCTCTGAAAAATATTCAATTTTTATTAAGGGAGAAATATAAAAATAAGTCAGAACTCCTTCTGACTAGGCAAATACTAGATGGTCTGACTCACATGTGATACACAAACAAATAAAGGAAAGGAACAGTGCTCAATAAAAACAAACCCATAAGCTCTGATAACAGAGTGGAGGCTGCTAGGAGAAGAGGTGGGGAGAGATGGGAATGAGCCAATGGTCAGTGGTAGAGAATGGTGTAATAGTAGATGCTACATCATTAATTTTCATATTCTTATTCATTGTTACCTCAATTTTTAAGTGAATCAAAAAATTAACTTCGGTATATCAATAATCTTAAATATGAGTGTTCTGAGTTCCCCAATCAAAAGTAAATAAAAACAGAGTGGCTATATAGATAAACATATATCTGACTCAGAAAGATAATGCAGTGGGTAAGAGGCTTGCCTGGCACACAGCCACCTGGCTAATTCCCTGACACTACACATGGTTCCCCAAGTCATGCTAGGAGTGACCCTCGAGTGCAGAGCCCCCCCTCAAACTCAGCAGTGGAAGTGTTGCAGACAGGTAGGTAGAAGCGGCGGTGGGGAGGGAGGGCTTGGTGGTGGGTTTTTCACAATATAATAAAAGTAAAATGTGATTTAAAGAAGTTGGCTAGTCACCATCCCTGAAGTATTAGGACCATCAGAAAAGAGTCTTCAAGAAAAACAAATACCATGATAAGTTGCAAAAGGCTTATCATGGTATTTGATAAGCCCAAGGCTCTTCCGTAGACAATGTCTCAGCAACAGACTCTTACTTACATAAAAAGGCCCAAGTAGAGAGAGCACTGTAGTACTGTAGCACTGTCATCCTGTTGTTCATCGATTTGTTCAAACGGGCACCAGTAACATCTCCATTGTGAGACTTGTTACTGTTTTTGGCATATCAAATACGCCACAGGTAGCTTGCCAGGCTCTGCCATGCGGGCGGGATACTCTTGGTAGCTTGCTGGGCTCTCCGAGAGGGATGGAGGAATTGAACCCTAGTTGGCTGTGTGCAAGGCAAACGCCCTACCCACTGTGCTATCACTCCAGCCCCAAGCAGAGGTAGTTAGGGAAAAACCATATAAAATATTTTATGCAAATGGATTCATTCTCCATCTTGGGGATGTCCTCAGATTTCAACTTAGAGTCTGTATCCTGGACTTTTCTCTGCTGGAAAAGCTGGTGATCTTTCTTGCACACATAATTGCCCTCTTTCCCTTGTATTTTTTAAATAAAACTATTACTTCAAAACCAAATTCATTTGGCTCATTCTTTAATAATATATAAGCAATTCATATCAGATATTAAGACATATATTCATAGTGAAATTTTGGGAAAGGTATAGGAAGCAAATAATACAGAAAAAGCAGGAACTGTATAAAGAATACTGTATTTTTTAATACAGTATTTTTAACTGTATAAAGAATACATTATACTTTATACTGTATAAAGAAGTTTGGAGAAAGATTTAAATATACCATATAATGAAGTTTGGAGGAAGGCATGGAAAGCAAATAACACAGAAAAGACAGGAACTACATAAAGGATACTATATTTATACAGTATATTTTATATTGTATAATGAAGTAGTACAATGCTCTCTAAAGTGCTAGATATACTAAGCGTATAAAATGGTATAAAAACTCTGAAATGCTCCTCAACTACTACAATAGATGAAAATTTGCCTTTTGAGAAAATATGGATGGAAACTGAGGTAGTTATACTAAGTGAAAAAATATGGAAGTGAGAGAGACTAGATGATTTCATATGTGTATGGAATGTCGATAATCAACACAGATAGGCAAGAGTCACTCAGATTCTGTGAGACACAGTGGTCACCAGAGGGAAAACAGATCAGGAGCAGAGGTGGCGGTAGAGATCATCTCGGTACTGTGATGTCGCTGTAGGCAGGCAGGTAGGCAAGGCCCCTTCCCAAGGCAATGGCAGTAAATCTCCTGGGAGGTAATAGCCCTGACCTCTTGGAGAACTGGCGCCAGTCTGTAACAGACCCTGAGGAGGCCGGACCAAGCCCCTCCAACAGAAGCTCCTGCAGAAACAAAAGTCAGGAAAGGAATTTCAAAGACCTTCACCACTCCCAACCCCCTTGGTAACCTCCCTAGCAACTACTTTGCCTGAGGTAGGAGCCCCACCTGGGGGCAGGTTGGAGAAACCCTATAAAGGCCCCCTTGAACAAAGGAAGCGCAGCATATGCTGCCCGAGCCCATGTGCTGCTTGCTCCCATGCGGTGCCTGAGCACGTGTGTTGCCCCCATCTCCCCTGTTGAGATGTGTACTTTCGTGCTTTCATGTCTAATGCTGGGGTGTGTGTAGGGGCTCTCTCCGCCCTTGGAGAAGCCCGGGCTCTCTCTTGAGCAGGTTGCTCTCCACTCTCTCTCACTTTCTTTCCCTCCTTCCCTTCAAAACCTCCAAATAAAAACTTAATTTTAACTGCTAAACTAATTTCTACTCCTAAAACTCCTTTCTGCGAGGGGAGATAAGAACCCAGTAACCCTGGGTCCCGGGTGGCAGAGGCAGATGGGGAGAAAGTGACTGTCTTTCTTCCCCCCACTTCATATAAGTCACCCGGCGGGGCCCACCGACATCCATGTCACTGGTGGTTGCATAAACACAAACAAACATGGATGTGGGGATGTAAAGCTGTGTCCTCATTGTCTTATATTACTATAAGCCAATAGTAAAATTAATTAAATTTGGTTTAAAAAATGAACAAGTACAATCTTAGGGAAAAAAGCAAATGACGTCAGAGATGCTCCTGTGGAAGTGAGAAGCCAGAGGCAGACTCTGTGGAGACTCTTTCTCTGGGTGCTGCCTCAGAGTAGCGGTGAAAACAAAACACAGTGGGGAATTTCCCAGAATAGGGTTCTCCTGTCGGAGACTGGAGCGATAGCACAGCGGGGAGGGCATTTGCCTTGCATGCAGCCGACCCGGGTTCTATTCCCAGCATCCCATATGGTCCCCTGAGCACTACCAGGGGTAATTCCTGAGTGCAGAGCCAGGAGTAACCCCTGTCATCGCCAGGTGTGACCCAAAAAGCCAAAAAAAAAAAAAAGAAGGGTTCTCCTGTGGCAGCCATCTCTCTGGCGGCCATAATAAATTCCCTTAAAGCTTCCCTTAAAATTTCAACATCACTTCTCTGCTTATCTCGTATAATCAATGTTTAATCATTCTACATGATTAGCATCTCGTTTGTCCCTTCTTTGGGTATATTAGGGACCTGATCCAGGGCCTCACACACTAGCAAGGCAAGTGATCTTCTTCCAAGCTACATGTCCAACCTCCTACCATCACTATTTTCTACCCAGCTCAATATCACACATATGTTGATGCTCACGCATACATTTTTTCAGCTTTTTTTTGTTCATGTCTTTATGATATTGCCTAATAAGTTTATGGCTTAATTATATCATGTGTGAAATCTGATCAGGATTCCCCAACTTCCTTCTACCATAATATTTTCAATATCTTAGGAGATATATGTGTGTGTTTATGTACATATATAATTTATAACTGTTAAGTGGGCTAAATTACCAAAATCAGCATCCAGTTCTTCTATATGCATTAATATGCAAAAGGAGAAGATTGAACAGCTTCAAAAGACGTATAGGCCTAAACTAAAGGAAGTGAACTGCTTAACTATCAATGTAAAAGCAATGAGAATGTCAACTGCCTCAGAATTAGGGCGGGCAAATACACATTTGCAACTGTTTTATTAGGGAAACCCCAATCCATATTCTGGGGTCCAGGGTTTACTTCCAGCAGCACTTAGCCAGCTGACCCACACACCTAATGCAAGGGTCAGGAGCTCAGGTCCTGCTCGGGCCAGGTACACCAGGGCTGTACCTCCTGGTGCTGGGACAAGAGGGTGGAGCAGCCTAGAGCTACACTCGAGGGTGTTGGTGAGGATTGTGTCACGAAGGGAATTACCTAGGACCAGGCAAACGCCCCTGAACTATATTAGTAATTTTTGTTGCTATTGATTTTGTTTTGGTCACAGCTGGTCATGCTCAGGGCTGGACCCAGAGATCACTTCCAGCAGTACTCAGGGGACCACATATTAATAACTTTTTTAGCTCTTGCATCTTTGTGAGGGGTTTGAGTCAAGAAAGACAGGCTTCTTAGTAAACTAGTTTCTTAGTAAAATCTTACTTAGAACCAAAATCCATAACAACCCCAAGTTAGCCAACTTGTTTTCCCAAATGGCTTTTAACCTACTCCTAACTCCCACGCAAATAAAACCAAGGGGTGGGGACTGTGGGACAAGGCCGAAGCACCACCAGATTTACCCCCTCTCAAAAAAAAAATAATGAAATTAAAAATTATAGAGAATGACAGCAACACCAGCAAATCTGGCCTGCGTAGCAGGAAATGGCACTGCTTGATCCGATCCAAAGCAGAACAAAGCAAAAGGGAGATAAACGTTCCCCCATCCTAGGTGCTCATGGAACATACAGTGGAAATACATGGAAGGCAGTAGCTACCCAGACATGCAACTGAACTGTTTGTAGATTTCACTGTTTGGGGGAGCTCGTGAAGTCATAAATGTGGTGGAAATTGACTAGGAAGACAGGATCGAAGACTCACTTTGATGTTCCTGTGTCCCCATAATTTCCCTAAACTGCTTGGCAGATTTCCTTTAATCTCCTGTAAATGGAGTGAGACGTGTGGCACACTTTCATTTTTTCTGAGATTTGTCCATGTCTCCATCTAGATGGCACCTTAACCCCTGGTAGAGGTCATGCATTCTCAAGAAAAATATGGACTCTATTCCCAGATAAATACCTTTGTTTTCATTTTCAGAAATCAATCGCTCCACGTCTAGACTGAGGAAAGAAGATTACATTCCATGAAGCAAAACATTTATCTGCCTACAGAGAACAGGAGTCAAAGGTGGAGTTTAATGGAAAGCTGATAGCAAGAGAGTAGAAGCAGCAGAAAGCCCCAGCTAGCTCTCAGAGAAGCGAAGAGTTTCGTGTTTAAGAACATCCCATCCTGTCACCCAGGGCACAGCTCAAAGGTTGGCTCTCAGCAAGGCCTTCTCTTACCACTCGCCGCCAGCTCACAGACTGATTTATCATATCTCGCACCACAAAAAAACAGAAAATTGCTTCCTGGTGGGCAGAAATCTTGGGTCTCTGATGACTGGGCTCCAAAAAAATATAACACAATTAAGAGTGATCCTTTGAGTGGCATTAGAAACAAGATTTGTTTTGCTTTATTTAATTTTGATTTTCGCTTGTTCTAAAAATAGATTAGATCCAGGTGGTTCAAAAACATTTTTTTGAGGAATGACGAAATGAACAAGTAAGCCAATCTTCCCATTTATTTTCTCAAATAATATGGCAGAGAGCCATCACACCACAAAAAAGGGAGAAAATAACAGAACGGAGTAACTAAAATAAGCAACAAAAAGATTAGTCACTGAGATTCAAGCTCATTGCCTTTCCTATTAATAAAAATTATTACTTATGTGGTATACATATTTTGTTCTACAGCAAGTAGTGCTAGAGAGGAATAGATTTAGCAGTTTTTAAGAAGTTGCTAAACTTTCTCCCTGCCAAAAAGGCAGCCAAAGTTCAAACAGCCTCTTATAATACAAATGCAGCAAGTAGCTTAATATGTGTGTGTTTAATGGAGGAAAAACTAGTTGCTTTATCAGCTAACATAGTGCTGCTACTCATTCCAATAAAATGTTATTTGCTGAGAATTAAAAATAATTACACTATTGACTATGTGCATATTGCACATTTTTTAAATATCCGACCAGCTTAATGCCTGCTATAATTAAGTTACAAAACAAGAACTCCAACCTCTTGCAAATTATTTTCACACTTCTACTCAGATATTCAGAGCAACATTTGAGATATAGAAACATTGATTTTTACCTTCTGAGATTCAGGTACAATCTGACATGAGCAAGCAAATTCAAATGGATTCATCAGAGCTTGGAGACAACGTGTTCTGTGTTTGAATTGATGGTAAACTGATTCATATTTTAAAAACTCACACTCATATTTTAAAGACTCACACATGCATGTGTGTATGTGTGTGTACATGATCATGCATGTAGCCTGATATCACAAACAGAGGGGCTGCCAGACTCAGACAGTGGAACACCAAGAATCTTGCTCAGTCAGTGCCTATGGAGCACTGGAGATTTGAACTCATACCACACTGAGTTCAAAGTTCAAGGCCGCCACATGGCGTGCCATGGCGCCATGCCTCCAGGCCCCAAAGATTGGCTTTAAATGGTCACTTGGGATAATTGCTACATTTTAAATGTGATCACCAGGTCCTCATTCCTGTACAGGGTCATAGAGCCAAGAAAGGAAAAAGGAAAATTTAATTCTGTACAAGCAGAGGTCAGCCACGTGCTTGCAAAATGAAAATGTAAGCAGGCAAAGCAGGCAGGTGCCATTGAAGGTAAATTTTCTTGCTTGCTGACATCCTTCCTTTCTCTCTTATCACACTACTTTCAAATTTTACATTATTGGAATGACTTTCATTATCCACCATCCTATTATCCTATTGTAGAGTGTAGGGTTTAAGTCAAGCATAAAAGCATTTTTTATTCTTAGGAAACAATGAAAACTCTCTCTCTGTGTGTCCTTCCTGTGGTGTCACCTGTACCCAGTTCATAATCCACACCTAGGAGGGAAGAGGAGTTCTTTTTTTTCTTTTTTGGGTTTTTGGGTCTCACCCAGCAATGCTCAGGGATTGCTTCTGGCTCTGTCCTCAGGAATTACTCCTGGTGGTGCTCTGGGGACCATAGGAGCGATGCTTGGGGGTTACTCCTGGTTTTGCACTCAGGAAATACTCCTGACGGTGCCCGGGGCACCATATGGGATGTCGGGGATCTAACCTTGTTTGGCTGGTATCAAGGCAAATGCCGTAGGTGCTTTACTATCTCTCCAGTCCCCAGATTTAATTTTTCAGAGAATATAAAAATTAAGGAATATAATATTGCTTGCATTGTTCTTAAAACTTCTGATTTGGACTCAGAAAATATGAACCTCCATCTGTTTATTCTTTCTTTTTTTTAAAATAGTGGTATAATTTACCTATAACAACATTGGTGTTGATTTGATACAATTAGATATTGCAATATAATTAGCACTGTAGCTTTAGCTAACACCTTCCATTTCTTTTCTATAGTGAGAATAATTAAGATGCAGTCTCTTAGCAACTTTGAAGTCTATAATACAGTATTGTTAACCATAATCACTATGCTGAAGATTAGATTTCTGGGATTTCTTCATTTTGCTGTTGAGCATTTGTATCCTTAGACATGTCCCTAATTGCCTGTTTCTCTGTGTTTCCTTATGGACAGGATAGCTGAACAGACTGAGTGCCCATAAGCAGAACACGCTTTTCACAAGGGAGTCCTCGACTCAGACCTTGGCATTTTATGGTCCCCCAAACCCCCGAGCAATACAAGGTATAGCCCCAAAACCAATTAGAATATAAGAAAGAAAAACGAACTGTTTGAGCTTCATTGGTGATATCTCATAGCCCTTGTCTTTATTTATTTCTACCTTTTAAATGAGTGATTTTAAATTAAATCCCAAGTCACACAACTTGTTTTAATTGCAAAGTTCTAAAATGTCTTTAAAAAAAACAGCCTATGCAAGTGTTTAAATTAAAATTCTGATCACAGTGAAAACAAACATCCTTATACACTGGACATGGAGTAACTATGGCGATGTCATTTGCTTCTGAACCAAGAAAATGTATTCATCAAGAAAATCTAACCATCGTCTTCTTGTATCATTGGAAAATTGTTGAGTGGAGGAAACTACACTTAACTCGAAGGTTTGTTGAGTGGTGTTTATTTTTTTAATAAGTCTGTGTACATTCATTTGATAATATTCTACCAGAATGCAACATGATACTTGGTAATATTCCTTGCTCCTGCAACTATTACAGTCCTTCTACCAGAGACCTTCACAGCTCCATATGCTTCACTGCATTCGAAACGGCAATGTGATAAAAGAACAGGTGTTTAGCTTGGAATGAAAACGCAAGAAGGCCCAGGTTTGGATCCAACACTAGAGCTTGGCTCTAGGTCTTCATGGCAGAACTTACTAAAAATCACTGGGCCTCAAATGTTCTATACAAATTGTAAGATTATTCTTGTTCCTACCTAAAAAGGCAGTGTCGCTTCTGGTACACATTGATATTTTTCTCCTGTGCTCCCAATTTTTCTGACTTAAAGGAAAATTTAACATGTTTTAAAGGCTCTCACAAATTGTTAAGATACATGTTCCCGAACAAGCAATTAAAAAGATAAAAATTGCGCTTTTCAGCTGCCCTGCGAACTCGACCCCAGCGGCAACAAGACACTATGGACACGAGCAGCTCCTGGAGAGGCCCCCAGACTGGGATGGGAGCCCCTGACCCATTCGCCGCCAGCGGGGCAGGGTTTTTCTCTACAGGCTTCTCCATATGAGCATCACAAAAGGAAAGTAAAAGCTTGCAGGGATGCAAATACTGGCAGAATTCCTTGGACTTCATACAAAAAAAAAAAAAAAAAAAAAAACGCGTGGCCGCGCGACCTACTATATTATTGTCAGCAATGTGAAAGGGTTCCTTTTTAGCAGGTCTGACTGTGGGGGTTAACTCCAAACAATGATACTGAGTTTTTTGTTGAAATATTGAAGGTAATCAAAGTAGCAACCATTTCTCTAGACTGTAAACTAAGCCATAGCTCCACGCCAGCCAATGAAAAGAAATATCCTCCTTTCTCGGTTCTTTTCCCTTTTCTGGGAGAAACACGGTGTGGCGTCCACCATATTAAACAGGCACGAACTTAGAGGCGTGGGAATGGGGTGGGGGGGATTTGAAAATTTAAAAATATTATGTAGTTGGAACAGCGGGACACTTGGGGAGTCTCGGGCCAATACCGGAGCATGCTCCGCCGAGATTCGACCCAGGTGGCCACACTCTTGTGCGGCCGCGTTGCTGCAGATCAACCAAAATCCAGAGGAACTACTTTTGGTTCCAGAAACTGCTTGCAGCCATGTCTCTAGACTGTGAACTAAGCTATAGCCCCATGCTGGCCTAGGACAGGAAATATCTTTTTCTCGTCAGGTGGTGTGGTGTCAGCCGTAATATGAGGACTGTTTATTAAGCAGGCATGAACTTGGTGGCGCGGGAAGGAGGGGGAAAAAAATTCTATGTACTTGACAGTGGAACTTCATATCTCTCCGGTCTCAGCAATGGAAAACTAATTATCCAATGCTTCATTGGCAGTAGGGCTGTCTTTCTTGGGGGTAAACTCCAACAATAGTGAGTTTTGTGTTGAATTATGGAAAGTAATCAAGGTAAAGAGAAAATGAAGTGAAATTTATCAATTACGCAGGCGGGGGAGGGGGTGGGGGACAGGTGTTGGGAGGTAGACTGGGGTCTTCGGTGGTGGAATATGGGCACGGGTGAAGGGACAGGTGTCTGAGTATTGTATAACCGAGACATAACTCTGAGAACTTTGTAACTTTCCACATGGTGATTCAATAAAATAAATTTTAAAAGAAAAAAATATAAAAATTGCTTTTATTTTAGATTCACTGGTTCTTCTAGAGCAGTAGTTTATAAGCTTCCTTGAGCTGTGGCCCCTTCCAAAGTTATTTCTTTCCCATACCCACCTTCCCTCCTCAGACCAGTCCTATGGGCTGGCCCTCAAATCTCGTGCCATAACACCACCCCCAACCCCACCCATGGTTCTTTTAGTATATCCTGAAGGCCCACAGGGGACCATATAACCCAACTGAGAAACACTGTTCTCAGCTACCCTGATTTCTTCCTAGTCCATGAAATAAAGCCCAAGGACAATTTTTAGTCACTCTCAAAATTAATTTTTCCTAGAAATTAAATAAACATACTTTTTTCTGAAGCCTTTTCACATTTTGACTGTGGATTGTTTCCTAAATCACAAACTTGAAAAGCCACTATGAAAAAACTCTTGTTTCTTTTGTCTAATCAACAGTACTGCTGAGTATTCTTTAGCAACATCATTTAGTAACATTCTACACATGCACTGATTAAAGATTCACTAGAACCTAATGGAAGAACATTTCTTTTCATTATATTCCATGCTTTAATTTCAGAAAAAGCCAAGAAGCTCAGCCCATGCTTTGAGTGGAAGTCATGATTCAATCCCTGGCATCACGTGGTTGCCAAGCACTGCTAGAAGTGACCCCCAAACACAAAACAGTAGTCCTAAAGCCACTACCATCTGTGGCCCCCAAAAGACTCAAAATAATAATCACTGTCACTGTCACTGCCATCCTGTTGTTCATCGATTTGCTCAAGCAGGAACCAGTAATGTCTCCATTGTGAGACTTGTTGTTACTGTTTTGGGCATAACAAATACGGCACAGGTAGCTTGCCAGGCTCCACAGTGCCGGTGAGATACTCTCTGTAGCTTGCCAGGCTCTCCAAAAGGGACAGAGGAATCGAACCCAGGTCGGCCTTGTGCAAGGCAAATGCCCTACCCACTGTGCTATTGCTCCAGCCTAAAAACAATAATATAAATTCATAAAATTTTATTCTTTCTTGGACCAGTAGTTATCAGTATTATCAGTTCTTATATCAGAATTACTGGTGAGACTTATTAAAGTTCTTAGAGATCTGTAAGAAACAAACATTGGCAGAGAAAATACATTTTCGTGACTAGTAAGGAAAATTAAAGCAATCACACATCTAATTCTAAAATGTATCTCATGATCTCACAATACTTCTCAAAGGATTTTTAGTAAGTAAATTATCAGTATCCATTTTATACATTGCCAAATAATCTAACATTATCCTAAAACTGAAATTATAAGACTATTTTATTTTAACTTATAGATAATTTTCTAAAAATATATGGGTATTTCATTTAAGAACAAGATGACATTGAAGAAACTATTCTCTTTTTAAGGTAACTAAGTCAAAATTAACTTTATATATATTTATAAATTTTCAAAAATTATAAAGTAGACTGGAGCTATAGCACAGTGGGTAGGGTGTTTGCCTTGCACTCGGCCAACCCGGGTTCGATTCCTCCATACCTCTCAGAGAGCCCGGCAAGCTACCCAGAGTATCTCGCCTGCACAACAGAGCCTGGATAGCTACCTGTGCAAGCTATTCAATATGCCAAAAACAGTAACAAGTCTCACAATGGAGATATTACTGGTGCCCACTCTAGCAAATCGATGAGCAACGGGATGACAGTGATACAGTGATAATCAGGAAAAGCTCAAAGGGCAAAAATAGATTCTTTAGCTGTGGAAAACCTGGTTTTATCACTGTCACCTCATGGTCCCCCAAACAGAGCCAAGGTAAACTTCTGAGCAATGCACTGAGAATAGCCCCTAAGCACCACTAGCTGTGGCCCAGAAACCAAAACCAAAATAAAAAAACAAACACACCAAAATTGCAAAGCAAACTGTGATGATATAAAGCTTTTTTTTTTCTAAAATGATTTGTGAGCATTTAGGTGTGATTGGCTACCAGTGATTTATAACTCTTATTTGGTTTTATGGGCTGGGGCAATAGCGCAGTGGGTAGGGAGTTCGTCTTGCATGAGGCTGACCCGGGTTCGATTCCTCTGCCCCTCTCGGAGAGCCCGGTAAGCTACTAAGAGTATGCCGCCCACACGGCCGAGCCTGGCAAGCTATCTGTGGCGTATTCGATATGCCAAACAACAGTAACAAGTCTCACAATGGAGACATTACTGGTGCCCGCTCAAGCAAATCGATGAGCAACGGGATGACAGTGACAGTGATTTGGTTTGATTGATTTCTCGGCAAAGACCTATGCCAAGCAGGCACTCCATTCACCCTCCAGTTCTATTGACTCTTTAAAAAAAATCATGTTTTTTTTTTTAATTTCCAATGTGCACTATCTTTTGTGGCAATGTAATAAGCAGGATTTCAAAATTCAAAAAATCAATTTACCTTAGGGTACTCAGTACAAATATTATCTTCAAAAGTTAAATAAATTAACTCTTGTAATAAACCAGAGTTCCACAATAGCTTCCTAAATAATATTGTAATAAGAAGAAATTTTTTTATTCATCAAAGATTTTAAACCATAAAATATTAAACATGTGTATATTTGTTTATATCTATAAGAATGAATTTTAACTTATTTTAGACTGCATATTTTTATGTCTAGTTAAAGCCTTTTTTAATGTTTCTTTTTTTGCATTTACTTACTTTTAAAAATTAATAGGATGTTTGTTTACTACTTCTTACTGTTTAGATCTCTGAAAGCTTCTGCAGCATACTAACTAGTGTAAATAAGCAAACTGTCATGATGATAAAAATATCCTCAGAGGAGTTTACTTTTCAGAACTTTGCATTGTGTTTTGTGTGTGTGTGTTGTATAATTCACTAATCAAGCACAGTGTTAATTACCTTGCTTAAAAATTCATTTTTATGGTGGGGTTAACACCCAGTTCTCCCAGCTTTCAAAAGGATACAAATTACTAGCATTATGTGGATACTTACTTAGCATTTTGGCAAAATTAACAAAGAAAAATAAATTGTTGGATTTTTTTAAAAAATGTTATTATTTATCTGAAGGGTGGATGGGTTAAATCCAATAATAGCCATTAAAGATATAAAGGATATGGAAGCTTGCCATCAATTGACGAATTCGATGTAATATAGCTGGACTCATCATCCCTCCAGCCCTATTCTCCTAACTCTTTAATGCACCTTTATCCAGAAAATCACCTGTTACCAGGTATCAGAGCATGAAGGCATCCTGTAATCCGATTTTTAATCTGAGAGAAGTGGTCCATCATGTTAGATTGCCCCAGTTCCCATCTCTTTCTAAGCCTCAATCTCCTTCCAATGGTTCTTTTATTTCTCTTTTATGATCTTTAATTCTTAAATAATCTGCTAACCTTTTATTTTTATGATCGTTAGTTCATTCATCTGCTAAATTTTTGTTCAGTGACTTATTTTTATTCTTAGTGTTTCTAGTTTGAATCTTCATGGCACTATTTGTCTTTGGTTTATAATTTCTCTTCCTGTGCCAGGTTTGAAGCAGATAGATGCATACACGACTCTTTGATCTGTTTGCATATTAAAGCACTGACAAAACTTGACTTTGTGTTTTAAAAAGTGAATCGCAGCTTATACACATAATGAGATACAGGAGTTGCCAAAAATCTGTCTTCGTTCACTTTCTATACTCAGATTCAATTAAGCACTGAAGTTTTAAATCTCTGGAAGATACAGTAGCTAAGAAATTCCCTGTAGTGATTTCATGACACGCTAACATGAGCAAGAGACTAGGATATGATTTATAAATCCCAGGAACTCCGAGTTGAACTCTAGCATCCAAAAGAAGATTAAATGTGAAATAGGAGACACATTTTTGTTTTGACAACTCAGATTTTTTAATTTCAACACCTTTTTCCTGCTGTAGCAGAGCCTGAAGAGTGTTATCTCACCAGGAGGAAAGTAAAATGACAAAACTGTTCTATCTTCAGACAGTAAATCATAAAGTTAATTGCTTAATTACATATTTTAAATATTTGCATTGTGACTACTACAATAGCAGTTAATTTTCATGTTTTTTCTCAAGTTCCATATACACTGACAGTCTGACAATATTCCCTCTCAAAAAAGACAGAGAAAGAGAATGTTGGGAGACTATGTATCGTTAATAGATTCATTTATTTACCATAATAATGGAGGGTATTATGGAAATTGTCACTAATATTTCTTTTCATTCATCACCTATCTTTCTTTTCTTTTGTCCCTAAGTGTCCAATGTCTATCCTGTTACCTATGCTCATTAACTCTGAATCTCTATGAAGACGTCTTCAATCCTCCTTTTATTGCAGGCTTCTGGGTTATGTTGGCTTGTGGATCTAGCAAACAATCCTGCCCATCTTCCATCTTCTGGTAATGTGTTCAGTACTATCTTAAATTATCAAAAAAATTACATGGCAATCTCGTAGTCATGACTCACTCCCCTATACATACAGGTAACTTCAGAGCAAACAGTGCATTAGATTAGAGACCTGTATCAATAGTTCCCCAACAGAATAAGATAACCTTCCTTGCTTTGGTAACCAGAGGTTACCAACAGTCATTAGCTATTACATCAACCATGAAAAGAAATGTGTTTAAGGCAATAACCAAAATAAGTAAAGATAGACTGAGAGAAAGACAGAGATAGAGAGAGCAGGTGAGAGAGAGAGAGAGAGAGAGGGAGAGAGAGAGAGGTGGCCAGGGAAGTGATTCAAGTGGTAGATCACATTTCCTGCTTGTACAAGGTCTGGGACGCATTTACAGTGCCTGCCCCCCCCCAAAATTCAGCCTGGAGTGACCCAAATAACCCCAAGCATCAGAATATCTGACCTCAATAAATAACAGAGGCGTACATAGAAATAGATACAGACAGAGAAACAATGACCTCTACTGAATTAGATTTCTGTCACATTCACCCCCAATGAATCCTGGCTAATATAAAAATTAGAAGTGTGTTTTCATATATAAGAAATGGTATAATGTGGACATTGCTGAGTTAATAAGAAGTGAAGTCAATGGAAATTCTTTCATTCCAGACTGGGAAGTTGACCACAATCATTTTAATGTCTCTACGTATGTATCAATATATTCTATTAAACTATTCTCTCATGTATTTTAGGAATAGAGTGTGGTGTCCTACTTTTCCTTTCTCTTCATAGTTGGAGAAATGTATATCAAGAGAGGATCTTATCAATTTGTGTCCCTGGGTGATGATATTGTGAGAAATAAACCTTCTTGAGAGGTGTTTTACGCCACCTAGCACAACCTAGCATATACCAACTGACCAGAAACTCATACATAGATATGACGTGCTATCCTGCCATCTAAAAGAAAACATGTGTCATTGGTGTAAAGGTCATATGGGAGAAAGAAAGAAAGAAAGAAAGAAAGAAAGAAAGAAAGAAAGAAAGAAAGAAAGAAAGAAAGAAAGAAAGAAAGAAAGAAAGAAAGAAAGAAAGAAAGAAAGAAAGAAAGAAAGAAAGAAAGAAAGAGAGAGAGAGAAAGAGAGAGAGAAAGAGAGAGAATGAAAGAAAGGAACAGGAAGGAAGGAAGAAAGAAAGAAAGAAAGAAAGAAAGAAAGAAAGAAAGAAAGAAAGAAAGAAAGAAAGAAAGAAAGAAAGAAAGAAAGAAAGAAAGAGAGAGAGAGAAAGAGAGAGAGAAAGAGAGAGAGAATGAAAGAAAGGAACAGGAAGGAAGGAAGGAAGGAAGAAAGACAGAAAGAAAGAAAGACAGAAAGAAAGAAAGAAAGAAAGAAAGAAAGAAAGAAAGAAAGAAAGAAAGAAAGAAAGAAAGAAAGAAAGAAAGAAAGAAAGAAAGAAAGAAAGAAAACTGCTGTCCAGCTAAACAAATAGTTATTTAGTAGTGACACAAAGCGTTTGGTAATTTATTACCAATGATATCCTGGCAAGCAGACAGCATACTTAATGAATTTATAATCTAGAAAAACAAATCCTAGAAATGTAGTAGCACATGATGGCTGTTGTCTATTTCACAAGATTTTACAAAAAACAGATGAGCCTTAAATAATTGGCCAACTTGCAAAAAAGATTTTTTAATAAGAAAGAAAATAAAGTCCAGAAAGTTAGAACTTGGAGATCACAAGAAATGCATGCTTCTCCAACACAATCAGGAAGAGATAATGAAAAATTCTCCTAACAACAAAGAAAAAAAACAGCCCTTATCTTTCAAAATTGTTCTTGTAGTAAAGATTACATTAAGGTTTTAGTCTGTGAATCTATTGCTAAAGTCTGTGAAGGCCAGTGCTCAGAAATTTTACAACGCTTTATGCACTTGCATGCATTTGACCCCAGCTAGATCCCCAGCACTACATATAGTCCCCTGAGCGGTGCCAAGGGTAGTCCTGGAGCCCTCTGAAAAAAATAAAGATAAAATAAATCAAATATTAGGCCCGCTAAAAGTATGACTTAATCCTTGTGAGGAAAAAAATCTTAAAAATATAATTCCATCAGTTGTGCCAAATGGCTCAGGAAAAAAAAAAGACAGAAGTGATGTCCTGATAAAATTTAATATATTAAAGTTATCGATACTGTTATTATAGAGAAGATAGAGTCATTGGAGGGGAGTGGGGCATTGCAAGTCAAAAATCATGTCCAACAAATTTCTCCATTAACATAACTATCAAGTTATCTACTGACATATAAAACTGATTCAAATCAAATAAGAATCCAAATAAGTTCTTGAAAGAATTGTACTTCTCCAAGGATTCTCAGACTGTTTTTCTTTAAAGACATAGATTGTCCAATTTATAAAACAACATTGGCCACCCATCCAAATGAAGTCCAAACAGGAGGCATTGAACTCTGCAAAGGACCCAGCACTGGACATTATCGATAGTGCTCACTTTAGTTAGAAAAAAATGTAGATAGTGCAAAGGAATGGTGCACCGTCTTAGTGCAGACCAAACGCCACTGTGGGTGGAGGGTAGACAGTTCCTTCCCTGAAGCAAAACTATCGAGGAGCTAATTAAGGAACACTCACCATCTTCAGGATGAGGATCCTCATCTCATTTACCCAGCAGGATTTGAGAATTATCACACACTGTCATCAGGGGTTCTCTTAATCTACCTCTTTTTGTTGAGAATGTGTATTGTTCTTATCTTGTCCCTACCCTACCACTGCAGGTTAAAGTTAGATTGCTTGTCTTTTCAGCCAAGAGAACTCACAGCTAGACATTACTTATATGGCTAGATTTAACTTCTGAAACGTTTCCCTTAGGAGAGAGATCAGTGTGAGATGCCCACAGGTGACCAGAAAATCAGATGTAAGCGTTATTACTGTTGTTCAGCTAAGTGTATCTGCTCTCTTTCTAGGCACGAGGCTAGATTTTCTTTCCCTGACCATTTTGAAGATATACCAACAAAACATGAACATATATAACAGGCATCACTTCCAGGTAGGGGAGCCTGTGTGAGACTTGTCCTGATCCCTTCTTCACTCCTTGGTGCATATCAATATGGCACCTTCACCCGCCTGATCCTGAAAGTCTGTGGTTACTAGTGTCTGTTGATGGCCATGTAAAATGAGAAATAATGTGCAATGGACTTAAACAACTGATATTTTGTGGTTGCATTTTATTATAGCATGATGAAAGCAATACTACTGAAGGATTTTCTAAAAGCAGAAGGAAAATAAAACAACTTTGAGAGGCCTTTTCTACAAAGGTCAGCGTAGGTCTGTAGCACTGTAGCACTGTCTTCCCGTTGTTCATTGATTTGCTCGAGCGGGCACCAGTAATGTCTCCATTGTTGTTACTGTTTTTTGGCATATCAAATATGCCACGGGTAGCTTGCCAGGTTTTGCCATGAGGGCAGGATACTCTTAGTAACTTGCTGGGTTCTCCAAGAGGGATAGAGGAATTGAACCCCGGGTTGGCTGCATGCAAGGCAAACGCCCTACCCGCTGTGCTATCACTCCAGTCCTCATTATAGATCAGAAAATGAATAAGTTTATAACACAGCAAAAATCCAGCCCTGTAACCAAACCAAAAAGTTAGTAGTAGAGAAAGAGGAACCCTGAAAGGACCCATAGAAATGAAGAAACCCTGCATTCACAACCTTTCACTGAGATGTCTCGCAGGAGAACCCTTGAGTTACAAAGGCAACAATAACATCCTTCATCCAGTGCCAGTCACTGGGATGTAGCTTGGCAGTGGGTGGAGCTAGCTCAGCACACACACTCACCTAGTATCTTCATTGCCTTAAAGGAAAAAACAGAGATCACGTCTTTGCCTAGACTCATTGACCGAGACTCTAAAATCTTTGGTTAAGAGTTTGGGGATTCCTGAAGTTGGGGTGCTGAGTGCCCCACAGTTGCTGTCATTTGGTAGATGTGTCAAAGACTTATGTTGACAATACCCTTTGTTTGGTTTAGGTCAATGTCACTCAAGTCATGATATATACGTGGTTTCTGGAAAATTTTTAAAGAATGAGATAGTACAGTGGGTAGAGTACCGGCTTTGCATGCAGCTGACTAAGGTTCAATCCCCGGCATCCCATATGGTATCCTGAGCTATGCCAGGAGTAAACCTTGAGCATCATCAGGTATGCTCCAAAAACAAACAAAAAAAGTATGAAAGCAATACCACCCCCTTTGAAAATTCTTTTAATTGCAGTGACATGGTTTACATGTTTCTTTATTCTTATTTTATATTTGCACTTCAACTTCACCATACTCAGACCTAGAGTGTCTATAATCTTTCACCACTGTCCTTTCCCTCCCCTCTTTGCAGCCTCAGTTCAGTGTTATTGTTTTTAATGAAATAAAATGGATTCAGTTTAGAGGAATGTTCGTGTTTGAACATTACATCTTCTGTAACCTTGTGGTATTCAGATGCCCTCACATTTATGAAATGGTGGTCTAAGATAACAGGAAGTAAGGCTTTCCTTGTTGTTAGTAATCTTTGGACTTGATAAATTTAAGCTTGGTAGCCTTATGTTATCTCCACTTTTATCAATTAAAATTTTACTTAATAATAAAATTTTTATCTGTGTTTGACCAATAGATCCAAAACTTACTAATGGATAATAATCCTTGATATAAGTCTCTGTAGCCATGTTTAACATAATAAAATTTAACTTTGGAATAGACTCCTTTGCTTTGCTGTTATTATGGGGACACTCCTGGTGGTGCTAGGGGGCTGCCAGTGCCCTAGATAGTCGTGTTTGAGGACAGTGGGTAAGTTATGAACTCTCTGACACGGGAGCTATATCTTTGACCCAATGTTATGGATTCTTAAGGAAATCTCACCGTTCTCTAAAGCTACCACTCAGTAATATGGTAGCCACTAGCCACATGTAGTCATTGAAAACTTAAAATACGTCTCGTTAAAATTGAGATATGCTACGTGTGCAATGCACATGCTGAAAAATAGTTATTTCTATTGAGTTAAATATATTATTAATATTAACCTTACCTGTTTCTTTTTACTTTTTTCAATGTGACCACTAGAAAAACTTAACGGCAGAAGTGGCCTGCATCTTAATTATACCAGACATCATTACTACAAAGTCAAAGTTTGTTCATGATTAACCGTGATTAAGATTGTGTTCTTTCTGGCAATAGCTTGAATTTGCATGCCTTTGCAATCACACCAAACCACAATAGCTGAGTTACATCTCTTACACAATAACCACATCTCCATGACTAAAGTCTCTGCTCTTTCTCATCTTTTGCATCACATGGTATGAAAAGAGTCTTCTTTTATTAGTCCTTTTCTGTTTATATCAGTTTATTGCTCAGAAATTATTAGCGTTTATATCTTACATTCTTTAACCTAAATTAATTTAACGTTTAACATCCTCCAACTGCTAACTACAGAACTCCCCAAGCCCACAGTACCATTTCTTGTATTTTCTGGCATAAATCTGTCTTGGTCTACAGTTTTCACATTCTTATCTTTGCACTCACTTGTTTTTGAAGTAAAATGTTATTTCTCTCACTCTCTATTGGTTTATGATCTTCTCCATCTCTCATACTCACAACAGACGTTTTTCCCTAAACAAACTATTCCTGATTCCATTAAGCACTCTACATTAATATTCCTCTTGCTCTCTCATATCTCCTTTACTCTGTTATGTTTATGGCATATATTCATTCATTGAGAATTGGTAAAAATATTTTAAGGCCATTCCTATATGTTCATTCTGTTTCTAAGTTAGTTTGTATACTATTTGAAAATAGAACACTGAATTTCATAAAAGAGCAGAGCTGTAACACAATTCATAAGTGTTTTTGTTTTTGTTTTTTAACAAAGGAAGCAACAGGAAATGTAAGAGTGCCAACCCATTACTGAATTCCCTTCTTCTACCAACTCTATTGGAAAAGCCATTTTTGCTTTGTTTACTCGGGCATCCTTCTAGCTCATAGGAGATGCCCCTTATATAAATCAGGCAGCCTCAAGTGACCCATTTAGAGGCATCAACTGTGGACTAATGGGGTCTCAAAAAGAGATCTCTGGGATTGTTGGACTCCAACTAAGAGTCCTAAATCTCCTGTAGGTCTGACCTCATGGAATGAACAGCAAACTAAATCATAAGCTAGTGAGCTGGGGTTAGAAGCAAGACTGTGGCAGGGGAGCTGGAATGCAATCTTCAAATCTGAAGCAGCTGAATCCTAACTCTAATGACCGCACAGTGGGTTGATGGAGAGAAAAAGAAAGAAGATGACTGCTATAAGAGCACACAGGCTACTGGACATGAAACAATAAGCTTAGTGTCCAGCGACCATCACTGGCTCAATCAATAGATTATATTGTTTCTCTCATATGCCACTTATATACAATAAGCCTGCGATGTGTCTCTCCTCAAATGTAATAGTTCGGGGACGCTAAATAAGATAATGTTAATAATACTAATACATATACCTAGTTAGCACTTAACAAATGTCACCAATGAGTTATACTGCATATAATGATGACTATGATGAGAAAGATAGAAGATAGATAGATGAATAGATAGATAGATACAGATTAACTGTTAAACCTGTTCTCATCTTCAAACTATCAATGTAGCAAAGGATCACCAAATTCTTTTATGGACCTATTACAACTCTAAAAGGTGACATACAAATTCACATGGGACTCGATCCACATTCAATAGTTGATTTTCAGCCAAAATGGCAAAACAGCTTCCAGTCACTCATGTCTAAGAGTTGTTTATATTTTGCAAAAAATTACATCTCTTGAAACACCTGTGTAATTAACTACCATTAACTACTCTATTCTAGTTACACATTTTGCTTCCTATCATTCCCCAGTTATTTGATAACTGCTTAATTAATATTAAGTCAAATTCTCTTTCACGTGGCTTGAGACAATGAGTGTCTCAAATATGTTTCCCAATAGCTGTCAATTAGAAATGAATCCACAGGACTCACTCTTCAAGCCCCTTTCTCCCTTGAATTTGTCTCTCACTTGCTTGCCTCTGTCTCTTTGCTTGCATATTTCCACTCTGGAGAAGCTGGCATTCTCTCTTGAGCACATACTTATCTTTTTTCTCTCCCCTCATTGAAATAAGTTTCAATGAAGACTATCTTGCTTCAAAACAAACTAATTAATTAATTAATTAATAGGAAAGAAAGAAGTGGATTATATGATGAACTATTTGGCAAGACGCATTTAAGTCCCCAAATTATGCTTATTCTATTTTTTTCATTTGTTTATTTTCCACAGGTTTATAGTATTATAAAAATTAAGAATGCAGCCTTATACCTCTGCAAGTATGTTTCACCATAATTGCCAACCGAAGTTCTTCACTCATTCTTTTTTTTAATTGAATCATGGTGAGATACAGTTACAAAGCTTTCATGTTTGAGTTTTAATCATACAATGATCAAACACCCATACTTCCACCAGTGCACATTCTCCACCACCAAAAATGTCCCTAGTATACCACCCTTTGCAGCTCTCCCCCTACCTCAATGGCAGACAATTTCCCCCATACTCTCTCTGCTTTGGGGCATTATGGTTTTCAATATAGATACTGAGAGACAATCACATTTGGTTTGTTATCTACTTTCAGCACACATCTCCCATCCCCAGTGATTCCTCCAACCATCATTGATTTTGTGATCTCCTCTATATTCCAGCTGTCTTTACCCCCCAGCCCATGAGACAGGCTTCCAACTATGGGGCCTTTGTGTCTACTGTTCTTGGGTATCAATTTCTGGCCCTTGTGTCTACTGTCCTTGGGTGTCAATCTCATATTATATTATTTATATTCAACAAATGAGTCTGCACTTGGCATGGATGTGGGGGAAAAGGGACTCTCTTTCACTGTTGGTGGAAATGCTGAGTGGTCCAGCCTTCCTGGAAAACAATATGGACAGTCCTTCAAAAACTAGAAATTGAGCTTCCATATAACCCCACAATAACACTTCTGGGAATATATCCCGAGGATGCAAGAAAGCACAGTCAAAATGACATCTGTACCTATATATTCATTGCAGCACTGTTCACAATAGCCAAAATCTGGAAACAACCCGAGTACCCTAAAACAGATGACTGGTTAAAGAAACTTTGGTACATCTACACAATGGAATACTATGCAGCTGTTAGGAGAGATAAAGTCATGAAATTTGCTTTTAAATGGATAGACATGGAGAGTATCATGCTAAGTGAAATGAGTCAGAAAGAGAGGGACAGACATAGAAGGACTGCACTCATTTGTGGAGTATAGAATAACATCACATGAGGCTGACACCGAAGGACCGTAGATACAAGGGCCAGGAGGATTGCCCCATAGCTGGAAGTCTGCTTCATGAGTGGAGGGGTGAAGGCAAATGGAATATAGAAGGGATCACTAAGAAAATGATGGCTGGAGGAATCAGTCGGGATGGGAGAGGTGTGCCAAAAATAGATAATGGAACAAGCATGATGACCTCTCAGTGTCTGTATTGCAAGCCATAATGCCCAAAAGTAGAGAGTATGGGGAATATTGTCTGCCATGGACGTAGGGGGAGGTGGAAAAGGGGGGTTTACCCGGGATATTGGTGGTGGGGAATGTGCACTGGTGGAGGGATGGGTGTTTGATCATTGTGAGATTATAACCCAAACATGAAAGCTTGTAGCTATCTCATGGTGATTCAATAAAATTTGTTTTAAAAATGAGTCTGCACTCATTTTTAATTTTGATTTGGACTTGATTTGTTCTTTTTTTTAATATTTTAAATTTTTCATTTGAAGCACCACGGGTTACAATACTGTTAGTGACACAGTTTTATGAATACATAACATAGATGTGTCTTGCACTATGCCGACCGCCAGAGTCCTCTTCCCTCCATCAGTGACCCAAGAACCCCTCCCACCCAGCCCACCCTCCAGGTAAACTAAGTTCTGTTGACTTTGGTCACTTGTTGCTTCTTTGCTCTTTATCTTTATATCCCGCACATGATTTGCTCTCTTCTGAGAAGTGAGACTCAGGTTGAAATTTTACTGACCTCCTTGGCTGGCTGTTCACAGGTCTACAATCAAACATTGAGTAAAATATCTAATCCACTATTAGAAAGATGATGGCAAATAGGTTTGATACATAGACAACAGTCACTGTCTTTCATTATTTAATTTTTAAGATAAGGTTTTAAAGAATGCATCAGGGTATTTTAGTGAAATTGAAATGGAAAAAAATCACAAGTTATAAATTTGAATCTGTGGATTTATATAGGTGAATATGACTTTTTTTATTTGACTAAGCTGCTCTTAGAAGTAATTTTCAAATTGATTTTGCTATTACTCAAAAAGCCTCAGTGAGATTTTAGGGAGAGGATCCACAATAAAAAAGGTGTTAACCTCTTTCAGCTTGTATGAGCACCAAATCTAGGGTGAAAACCTTGATGAGCTCAGCCAGTGGAGGCAAAGACGCAATGACGTCACTGATTGATTCTGTTGGGCCCATACTGCAAGTTTATAATTGAATAATGTGGGTAGGAAGAGGAGGATAAAAACATATACCATCTGTTTGTTTTTCATCTTCAATATATGTCTTTAAACTGTAAAACAAGAAAGCAAAGGGCACACTTGAATTTAAATTTTAGGTGAAAAGTGTT
Organism: Sorex araneus; assembly: GCF_027595985.1. Classification (NCBI taxonomy): domain Eukaryota; kingdom Metazoa; phylum Chordata; class Mammalia; order Eulipotyphla; family Soricidae; genus Sorex; species Sorex araneus. The sequence goes on along the minus strand of NC_073308.1, from coordinate 54,427,977 downwards.
CCATTTTAATTAGAACTGATGAAAAGCAATAATTCCCCATTGCCTGAGGAAATCCTCTACTACGATGCATTTATACTCAACAAGGAGCAAGTTCGTACCCACCCACCCACACCAACCACCCCTCCTCAGGCCCTTTAGCATTATCTAGACAAAGGATTTACTTAGTTTAGCATATTAAACTATGGACTGCTATTAATCAGTATCTAGTAGATAGAGACTAGGGATGCAACACCCTACAATGCAATGGACAAAATATTTCTCTGGTAGTGCCAGGTACAAGCTATGGTAGCAGTATACTTTGCTCACCCTTGGAATTTATCCACCAATATATCTAAATACAACTCATTATTTGTGTCTGTGATACCAGCTCTTACAACATGTACAAAGCTAACTAAACAGCATCAGGCTAACCTTTAAAAACCTGTCTATAAATATATATTACTTTATACCAGGCTATATCCACAACAATTTCCTTAGATCTTTAACTCTACTATTGAGAAGGTTTTTATAGGTCCCCGATCCATAATGCTCTTGACTTTTGATATATATCATGTAAAATATGAAATGGAAATGATATGACTGTATAAAGTTCTCTTGCTTTGGACCAGGGAATAGGTCAAGTAGAATGCCCGTCATTGAGAAGGTCTTGGATTCAATTTCCGGAACCACAAGGCCCTTCCAAGTACTGCTGGGTGCACTGCTATATGTGACCTCAAGAAAAAGAGAAGGAGAAGAAAAAGGTGGAGGAGGAGGAGGAGGAGGAGAAGGAGGAGGAGGAGGAGGAGGGAGAGGAGGAGGAGGAGGAGGGAGAGGAAGAGGAGGAGGAGGAGGAGGATAAAAGGAGAAAAGGAGAAGGAAAGGAGGAGGAAGAGGGAGAGACGGAAGAGAACAAGAAAGAATAAAAGCACGTCATGAAAATGTTCTTTGTATTTACTTGCCCTATTGCCCCACTTAATAAAAAAATCATCATCATATGAATACCTGCATTTTAGGAATCACTTAGAATGCAATAGGAGCTATTCCAGACATCCTGCTCATTGTCACATCTGCACTGCTGAGTAGATCATTTCCTCCAGGATGCCAAAGCACCTTAACAGTTCTTTTTTTTTTTTTGCTTTTTGGGTCACACCTGGCGATGCACAGGGGTTACTCCTGACTCTGCACTCAGGAAACACCCCTGGCGGTGCTCAGGGGACCATATGGGATGCTGGGAATCGATCCCGGGTTGATCCCGTGCAAGGCAAACACCCTACCCTCTGTGCTATGGCTCCAGCCCCAGCACCTCCACAGTTCTAAAGCAACAGACTACAATTCAAATCCAGAAAGGCTTTATACTACCACTTGACACAGTCTCTACTACAGTAAAAGTCAAGAACTCAAGAAAAATTTACATCTTTCTTCATACCTTATGCTTTTCTTCTTTATCCCCTTTCCCTTCCTTTGGTTGTGATTGTGATAATGAGGGGTGGGGTTGCATATTTGACTGTGGTGCTCACTGAGGTGATAAACACACTTGGTTGCAGCGCCTGCATACTTTAGCTGTGTTTCTTTACAAACAGCACCTAGTTGTGGTCGTTGAGGGATCACACACTTTACTGCGATGTTGGGATCACAATGACAGTGCCTTTACAGTCCCACTCAGCATGTGAGACAGGGCCAGGGATTGAACTTGTGGCCTGATGCTTACAAAGCAGGTGCTCTACAACTAAGCTTTCCCTGGGACCCCTTTATATTTTTCTTTGAGCCATAAACAATTACACAAATGCCTAAATGATTGCCATAGTTACACTTTAATTCTTGCCTTGTGCTTAATTGCATCAAAGTACTTTGCCCTGTTTAGTTCTGTTCTTTTCCTAGCTCTGATTCATAGGAGAAGATGGCTTTTTGTTTGTAATATATCTCTGGCTCAATTTCTTTCTAGTAGCATCACTCTGATGAGTGCAGGCATTTGTCAGTGCTCATACACACCCTCCTTTGCAGACTGTCTCAGGGATAGGAACAAATTGTTTGAGTCCACGGAAAAGCCTGTGTGTTCTCTCTGAAACTTTTCTTTGCTTTTCTGTTTTGTCTGGTTGGTGTGTGTGTGTGTGTGTGTGTGTGTGTGTGTGTGTGTGTGTTCACACGTGCATGTGTGTGTGTGTGTATGAGGATATTAAGACTTAGAGGAGGAGGTGTGGATGAGAGATTCTGAGAGAAAGGAAGAAAAGAGGGGATGGAAAGGGAGAGGGAGAGGAAACGAGAGAGGGAGAAGGGAGAACTGCCTTTGAGCTGCTGAGATTGCAGACAGAAATAGCACTCCACCACCGGGAGCTGAACAAGACTCAGAAACCAAGACCAAATTGTATTCACTTGTATTGATCAGCTGCTCAGAAAAGAGGAAATGACACCTGGACCTGTCTTCTTCTACATCTTGATTTTTGGAAAATATGGTAAGTATCCTCTGTATTTCATTTTCTGTATCTCACTACTTTACAGAACAATCCTAAGTGCAAATGTTTATTACTTACCTCTCTGTTTTTAAGAGGGAAAAAAATCCATTTTATGATAAAATTTTAATCTCACTTTGGAATTTTTCTGCTTAATTCATTTCTGCTGTTTGTGTTTAAAATAGAAATAGATGTTCAGAGTCAACAGTTAAGCAAGGCTAGCCTAACAGGCTGTGCTTTATAACTAATTATTTTGACAGTGATTTTATTTCACAAGGGGTAGTCCTTACAGAGACTGTATTTAAGAAATAAGCCCATAAAAAAAAATCTTGAGGAATTCCTTACATTGGTTCTAGCTTCTGTGCAGTGGTAGTACTTGTTATCTTAATCTTTTGTGATTTGAAACATAGGTGTGTCTCTTCATAGACACATTCAGAAAACTCCGTTTTTATTTGCAAGGATTCTCACTGTTCTTGGAAGGAAAAGCAAAGGAAAGCACAAAGCAATGAAAACCATTGTCAGACAAGGACCCAAATGAACATTTTACTTTTGCTGTAATCACAGTCTTTGCCCTCTGGGTGCCAGTGTTTATATTTCTGAAAATTGTATTTTTTTTAATCAAGGGAAAGTGTCATTTGCATTAAAATTTATTTAAATTGTGCTCTATGAACAAAAATATTTTTATTTCCTATAAGCAATAAATGATGAAAAATTGAAGTAAATTAAAAAAAAACTTTGGGGGTACCTTCAACACAATGTAAGACAGAGTCAAACTGAAATTTTTAAAACTTACAAGAATGTTTACAGTCCTCAATATCTTAAAACTTTGCGAAAGTTTGCTTCTGTATTAAGATAGTCTACTGAGGAGAGTCTAAGTAAATTACAACCATAAATTGCCCAATTCTGGGAATGTGAACAATGTTATTTTCCTTTCTCTCCTTCCTCCTGCCCATTTAGTACTTTTCATCTAAATTGTCAGAGGGTAGACAGACACACAACCAAGAAACAACTGAAAATCCTAAAGCAGTATTCTAATTCCCAGTTTTTTCCATCTCTGTTTTTGATCACTGACATTCCTATTTTTTAACTAGAGGTGAGAAAGCCAAATTGTGACCACCAGCAAAAAAAAAAAAAAAAGTGAATATTTCTCATTTTAACCCATTTTTCACACTTTTGCTGAACAGCCTCACCTCATACAGCAATAAGATATTTTACCATACCTTACTCTATCTCAGTGAAGTAAATGAATTGAATAAAAAAAATACTTTCAAAATAGATATGCCAGCATGTAAATTCTGGAGTATGTAAAAGGTGTTTAGGGCAGGCTGAGAAACATATTTGGCTAACACATTAGCAGTTGCTTAGATTAATAACAAAAGTTCTATTGACATATTCTCATTTGTTAATAAAAAATGTTTTTCTTGTGCAGAAAATAAATAACAGGAATTATGATGACATATCAGAGTCATTCATCTTTTAAATGGTATCCTGTGGTTTTTCTTTTTTAATGTTTTCTAATGCTTTGTGAGTGCTTGACAGCTACAACTTCTCACTCATTCATGCCTTTCTCAGAGAAATAGGGGATGAAAGCAAAATTATTTGAGGCAGAATTTGGCAAACAAGATTCTAGGCAACAAGTGCCAGTTATAGAGGTGAGATAGAGGTACATTTAACAAAAAAGTCCCTAAAGTAGCAGCCTATATCTTTGACTTAGCTGTTGATTTAGTTCGCCACCTAGGAGAAAATGAATTTCTTATGCATCCAGAAAAGAAAAAAGATCAACAGCAGCTTAAGGATAAAGTGATTGTTGTTTTGGTTGGTTGGTTGGTTGGTTGTTTTTAAATTAACTTTCCTGCTACCTTGAAAAGGCTGTGTGATATCTGCTGATCATGTACTAGCTCTGTGATTTTTTAACAATGACATTCTCTCTGAGCCTTAGTTTGTAAATGGTAATTGGTATGTTATTTTCTATCAGAATCCCTATGTTTGTTTCTTAATGCATAAATTAAGGAGCCTTGAATCTCACTAGAGTATACATGCAATGAAGCACACAGGAAAGAGAGACTGGCCATTCATTACCTTGTCCCTAGACTGAAAGCAGCAAATGCCAAGATTTGAATGCTTTCAACACCTTTGCCCTTTCTAAAAGCCCATCAACATTCTTGGTCAAGATAATGTGAATAATTGGGTCTTAAAGAGCCAAAAGCTCTTTATCAACATAAGCAATTACTAGTCACCGAAACTTCTTGGTTTTTAATACTACAACACTGCTATTCTATGGTGATTTTACTATTAGAGGAAGCTGAGTAAAGGGTAGGTAGGACCTCTCTGTACTATTTTTGCAACTTGGTGTGAGTCTAGAATTACCTCAATATTCAAAGATAAAAGCAATCCCCGGAACAGTTGTACCATGAATTCTTGTCAGCAAATGCTAGATGCCGAATACCATGAAGCAAAACCAATCACTGTGCTTGATAGTTTGTGTAGGCAAGGAACAAATGAAGAAATAGAAAACAGAAGGGACCCACACATAAATTCAGATCACCTCAGTGTTTGCTAAGGACCAGCACAGCTGGGAAAGCCTTTGCCTTGAGATTCCAAAGAAATACTTATGAGCAAACCTGGTCTTCGCGTAGGCAATGACAATCATATCTTCTAGACAGTCTCACCTCTATCAATGAGGAGAAGGAAAATGGCTCTTCTAGAATAGACAATTAGTATCTGAAAAAAGAAGAATATTGGCATCTTTACCCTCTTCCAAAAGATGGGAAAATAAACTTCCCAGTCTGTGAACCTCAAAAGTACCTGGTACTCCACCTTATATTTTTGAAGGTCACCAAATAGTTTTCTACTATTCCTATAATAAATTTGACATCCTATTGTCAAGTTTTAAATAGAAAGTCAATAAACATATAGATGCATCATTTTCTATCTGAAGGGAAGCAGAAGATCCATTTGGTTTCACTAATTATAATTTACATGTTAACACATATCTGAAATGCCTGGATTCTGTTAAATTGAATTGCTTGGTATCCTAGTTAGAGATTTATTTTGCCTAAAAAAGTGTAAAAATTCATACTATTTGATTTCCAGTCCTCTGATTGTGATTATGAGAATCTTTGTTTTTATATTTACCATTTACTGAGAGCTTTCCATGGACCACCAACTGTGGTAAGTGCTTTACAAACGTTATCTGACTTTTATCCCTGCAACAACCTTAAGAGATGTTCTCACTTGACAAAATAAGGAACAGAAAATGAGAAACATTAAGTAGCGTGGCTGGTACCATGTCCAATAGTTGATGCAAAAAGGATTGCAATAATACTTTTGCATTTTTTCAAGGAATTCCTTGAAAAAACCTCTGCTAGTACAACATGATTCAGCTTTAACACTTTCTAAAGCTACACTATCTTAAAGGGGACCTTAATAGATAATCTGATATAGCCCACTACTCATTCTGATAGTTTTTCCTATTTTAGAGATAAGCAATAAAGAAATATTGACCAGCCCAAGGCCACAGTACTGATAAACCCAAATAAAAGCAAAATTTTCACAGTAGAAAGCCCATCCCAGCCCTGGGAAGTGTGTGAAAACCATGCTTGGCATTTAAGGATCTCTTCTATGAGCTCTTACCATCTGCTTTACATACATGTCTCATTTTACACTGACAACAGATTAATTGGGGTATTATGTAAGAAACTCCAGATATGGGAAATAAGAGTAGGCTTGAATGGAACCAAGGATCTTGCTTAGAAAGCACTTTTGTTGGCACCTCACACAAAGCTATCTTTATATCTAGGAAGTGCTAATAAATATTGACTTGACTCCTATATTAACTTATCTCTCCCTCCTCCTGGATATTTTCTCTCCTGCCTGGCTAGCTCCACAACTCCAGTTGCTCTGTTCCCATGTATTCAAGGGACCCAGTGAATACTTACTTTAGGGATAAGCAGGGGCAAATACTAAATATGGACACTTTAAGTTTTGTTCTCTATCATAACAAGGATAAAAATAAGATATTGTGTTTGAAGTTGACTTTTTCTTATTAAATACCTTCGCTTTCTATTAAGCTGGACATTTGGTTTGAGGTTGAATAGATTAATTTGATAATTATGTTCGTGTTCGTATAATTAACAAGGCTCACCTCACCTTGTTGCTTAAACTTCTCTAATAATGAATATTCCTTTCTAAAAAATCAGTGCTCAAAAAAAAAAAGGGGGGGGGGCCGGAGCGATAGCACAGCGGGTGGGGCGTTTGCCTTGCATGCGGCCGACCCGGGTTCGATCCCCGGCATCCCATATGGTTCCCTGGGCACTGCCGGGAGTAATTATTGAGTGCAAAGCCAGGAGTAGCCCCTGAGCATCGCTGGGTGTGACCCAAAAAGAAAAAAAAAATCAGTGCTGTTGAAAATTTCTGGGAATTCTTAGAAAGGAGACCCACTGTGGGGAAGGGGCCTCACAGGCTTCTCTGACCTGCAGGGTGGGCTTGCTTCTGATCATCAAACCAGCTCATCTCTCTACTGCTCTCAGCTTTCATTCTTCCTCAATTTCTCTTCCCATTTGCCCTCAGGATCTCAACTTCTCATTCTGTAATGAAAAAGACAGCTCTCGCTCCTGAGCTTAGTTTTCAAATTCAATTCTATGTCCAGGAGCTTAATTTTAGCAAGGGGCTGGTTCATTCCAATGTCACCCACATAATGAGCTATAAAAAGATGAGGGCGAGCAGGGAAAGTAGCAGATAATCTGACATAAGATTCACTCTTTTATTAAAAGCAGGTAAGACTTTTTTTTTTTGCAGGTACAATTTTAAAGCAACTTTTCTTTCTTAGAAGATCAAAAATGTGCTTGAGTGAGCGGTCATACACACATACCAATTTATGTGAGATAATTCATTGATTTAAACATCTAATTATGTTATTGGACCCTAATAAATTTGTCTCTTGATCCTTATCTAATTCATTGAAAGAACAATAACATGGTTTCTTTTCCTGCATCCAGCAGCCTGGGTCTCCAAGGAATTACAATCTACTTAGCTTCCTCTTGTGTCTCTTCAAGTACCCTTTTAATATATTTTATAAAATTAGATGGCTTTGTGCTGAAAGGAAACTTAAAGTCTATCAGTGCCCTCGTTTTTCCTCACTGGTAAAAAAATATAATTGGAGACTGATGGCTGAATTCCCTTTTGTTTTCAGCTCTATTATCTTTTATTTGCCTTTAAATGTGGGTGCTACACGTCGTATCTTTATGAAGGGAAGAAAATATCAGAAAAGTGCATTAACCTAACATGAGAGAAAAAACAGGACCTGGGATGAGATTATTAAAAATATATTTATTACCCATCAAAATTTTAGCACAAAGATGAAGACATTACAGAGCTAGGCAAAGTAAGTGGGGAAGGAGCATGTCTATTATCAGCTGATCTAAGCACAATCTCAGCACCGTCTATGGTCCCCTGAGCAGTACCAGGAATACTGGTACTGACTAGTACTGGTACAGACCCAAGAGTACAGAGCCGGGAGTAAGTCCTGAGTGAAATTAGGTGTGGCCCTAAAACCAACCCCCCTGACCCTTGATTTTTTGTGGGTGTTTTATTATATTTTTTCAAAGGTGAAAACTTCACCAATCCACTAGCAGGTATGTGCATTCTTCACATAGCTGCCAGACAGATAAACTTTTCGAATCATGCTCACAACCAAGGAGAGAATGGGGCAGGGGAGCGAAAGGTGTTCTCATCACCTTTGTTCAAGCCCATGTTTGTGGCCAAGTGCAGAGGAAGTTGAAGGGAAAGGATTTGTTAAGTTCTCAAAACTAATCAAGACTCTGTAGCCTTCTTCCTCTCCAGTTCATGCTCCTGGGATATTCCTTGATAACTAAATTTCTTTTAAATATTAATTTCTCACCATTCTATGACATGCAAAGATAAAAACCATTCCAGGTCCATCCCTAGGGTAGGGCCGCTTCTTTATATTGCAGATTGAAATTTGAGATCATGCAGTGGCACAGGGGTCCAATAGAGTTCTGGACTAAGAACTTTTCAGGAGGAATTTATAAACTATACTTCAAGTGTCCAGAAAGATGCTGTCTTCCTCTAGACACACCCAAAGTGCTAGAACCCCAAACACCTATGGTGCTAAATGTACCCTTTAGATTCCCTCAAAAGAATATTGTGTCTTCCTTACGGAGGTAATGCAATGGAGCCCCACTGCTGTGTAAAGCAACCTAAAGGTATTAGCAACTCTACAGAAGTAAGTAGATTCCGAACTGGAAGTAAATATTACCAGGTTCCTCGGATTCCCTGAGTATTCTGTGAGATGAGTCAGTCCTTGCCAGGTGTACCCTTTCTCCCCCAAAGAAACTGTCATAAAGGCAGGTTGGCGGATAGGAGGGAAACTGGGGAAATAGGTAGAGGAAAGAGGACACTGAGGAAGGGATTTGTATTGGAACAATATATGCTTGAAACCCAATAATGAATAACTTTGTAATCCATGGTGACTAGATCATTTTTTAAAAGACCATCATATCTCCTAGTGTGGGGCATGGGGAAGAGAGGACGGGAAGAGGATGCACACAGAAAGAAAATCTCCTTTCTTGGTCCCAAACCTTGCAGTCAGAATGATTCCTAACCCCAGCCCCTCATAGTCGCTCCTCGAGAATTAGGACTTTCCATGAAATTTGTTTATAAGTGGTCATGGACAGTACCATGCTAAGTGAAACGAGTCAGAAAAAGAGGGACAGACATAGAATGACTGCACTCATTTGTGAAATATAAAATAACATAAGAGAGTGACACCCAAGGACAGTTGACACAAGGGTCAGGAAGATTTCTCCATGGTTGGAAGCCTGCCTCATGAGTTGAGGGAGAAGGCAGCTGGAATAAGGAAGGGATCACTAAGTCAATGATGGTTGGAGGAATGGTTCAGGATGGGAGATGTGTGCTCAAAAGTAGAAAAAGGACCAAATGTGATAGCCTCTCAGTATCTATATTACAAACCATGATGCCCAAAAGTAAAGAGAGAGTATGGGAGAAATTGTCTGCTATAGAGGCAGGGGAAGAGGTGGGATGGGGGGTGGGAGAATACTGGGGACATTCATCAATTTTGCTCAAGCGGGCACCAGTAACATCTCTATTGTGAGACTTGTTACTGTTTTTGGTATATCGAATATGCCACGGATTGCTTGACAGGCTCTGCGGTGCGGGTGGGTGGGATACTCTCGGTAGCTTGCCGGGCTCTCCGAGAGGAAAGGAGAAATCAAACCTGGGTCGGCTGCATGCAAGGCAAACGCCCTCCCCACTGACTATCACCCAGTGGACTGGAGCGATAGCACAGTGGGTAAGGTATTTGCCTTGCACTCGGCCAACCTGGGTTCAATTTCCAGAATCCCACTAGGAACATTGGTGGTGGAAAATGTGCACTGGTGAAGGGATGGGTGTTTGATCATTGTATGACTGAAACTCAAACATGAAAGCTATGTTAAAAAAAAAAAGAAAAAAGAATTAGGACTTTTGTAGAGGAGAATTGCTTATGCAGTATACTAGAAATATATTACTCACACAGATTTTGTCATTACTGGGATTTATGGATATTTTGGGCTAATTTTTGTAGTATTATAGTAAGATGGTTCTAACACCTAATTTTCCCTGCTGGTCTCTATAGTTTGGGCACTTAGATATATCTTAATGAACATATTTGAAATTGAAATGCTATCTAAAAAAACATTGGAAAGGCCATACAGTGGCCAATTCTGAACAAAATGCATAAGTGTGTACAACCGGATTTACTAAGAGAAACTTTAAAAGCTTTGAGCAAAGTTTGTATCCAGACCCAATTGATATTACAAATGAATGAACCTAACTGATTAAATTCTCAGGGATTGGCCTCCAAGAGAGAATACAAGTCAAGGGGTCGGAGAAACAGGACAGTAGTAAGGTGATCTCCTGCGAGCCAAAAATGGCCGCCTGAGCACTTCCAGGAGTAATCCCTGAGCATGGAGCTAGGAAAAAGTCCTGAACACAGCTGGGTGTGGCCCTGAAAACAAACAAATAAAAACCCACACAATTTTAAGTGTAAACTGTGACCCAACCTTTTTTCACAGGAACCCTGGTCCCTATCTTGTCCTTACACCCTCTGTTTCTCACCCAAGACTTTGGGTATTTTAAAAGGATTTTCCCTGAACAGAATAGAACTGTTGGACTCATTTCAGTAGTCCTGAAGATTTGTGTTTTTTCATTTCATAGTTGTAGATAAATTGTGGAAATTTCAAAACTGCCTCATGGCCGTTTCTACTTTAACGCTTTTCAAACGCTGATAAGAAGACACCATCCGTCAAGCTCCCTCTTAGAATCTCTTCACCTCTGTTTAACCTTCCTTTCAGTGTTAAGATCAGGGAGATGGCTAGCTTGGCTTAGTTAAATTTAGATTTTTTTTTATTTCTGGTTTCTCATTGCAGTTCTTACCCTCGATCTGGTGAAATCACAGTGTTCAGAAAAAATTCAAAGTTTTCTCTTTGTCTGTTGAAATACAAAAACTTTTCTCAGGAACTGAGCACTTTTATGCTGACCTGAAATAATATGGCAAATCATTTCTACATTAACTATGTTTTCTGGGGGAGGAGAGTCAAAATCTCTCAGATAATGAGGGTGATGAAGTGGGGGGGAGGAAAAATGTCGACAAATCTTTCTGTAGTCTTGCCCTGCCTCTTTTAGTCATCTTTTTTCAAAGTTTCTCTGTATATTCTGTATATCATATAGCTAGTTCAGTATTATTATGAAGGGACAGGTGGAGAGGCAAATATCTAGAGTAACTTCATCCGCTCCTTTTCCTTTTCTTTTTTCTTTTTTTTCTTTCTTTCTTTTTTTTTTTGCGTTTAGGATTAATGGCAGTGTTCAGGACCTACTCCTGGCTCAATGCTCAAAGGTCACTTCTGGCAGAGTTCAGGGCACCACATGGAGTGAAAGCCATGCCCGCTACTATCATTTGAGACCCTTTACCAGCTTCTTATAAGGTTTAACTCATTCTCTTCCATGTTGGCATCAATACTGTCTAAAGCATGTCAACACTCGCATATTCTCCAGCTTCAAGGGCCAAATAATCTACATGCCTCTCACTCAAACATCACAGTTGGTTTACTGAATCATCAGTTCATAAGCTCTCAGAGTTCACAACACAAGATTGATATGTATAAACAGATAAAGGCTTGGGTTATTGAATTAAAATATGAACAGATAGGTCAAAACCAAATGTTTTAACATTATACATCTCCTCAACATTTTGCCTATGACATAATGATAATGAATGTGTAAAGAGATGGATGAAGAACGAGTGACTATGACAATGATCAAAAAGAATTGCATTAACAGGGTTCGCATTATGGAGGAATCAAAGAAAGAATAATTCTAGGTGGTGCTGGATAATAATAATACTTGTGGACAGAGAACAAACCCTGGGATATCAGATAATTCGGTGAAATCACAGAAGGCTATAATATCAGAGTAAGAAACAATGATATGGGCTAATGGAGATGTTAGTGTGATACTGACACATTGTCTAGTTCTAGAATAGATTCATTTTTTTTTTGCTTTTTGGGTCACACCCGGTGATATACAGGGGGTTATTCTTGGCTCTGCACTCAGGAATTACCCCTGGAAGTGCTCAGGGGACCATATGGGATGCTCGGAATCGAACCTGGGTCGGCCGCATGCAAGGCAAAAGCCCTACCCGCTGTGCTACCGCTCCAGCCCCGAATAGATTCATTTTTTAAGAAACTCATCACAAACGGGGATAGTCCTCTTCATTCATACTTCTGAAAAGATGCAAGACTAGTTTATTATCTAGTAACCTACCAAGTGTTAGTTAAACCTGATGCTCTGTCTTCTCCATCACTCTTGGCACCTGAGAGATTTCTCCCCTCACTTGTCTCTGGCTCCTGATTCACTAACATTCTCCTCTGCTGAATCAGTTCTTCCTAGACCAAAAATTTGTTTTCTCTTCTATTTTTTTTCAGAAGTCATATCTCAGCTTTCTGGGCAAGGGTGGTGGTGGTTATTGTTGTTGTTGTTGTTGTTGTTTTACCTCAAAGAGCACTGGCAAAGGAAAGAATCAGAGAAGGTTAAAAATTGCAATACCAACTTTCCCTGTGAAGAAATGCAAGGGTGAAGAGAAATGCTATTAGCTTGATCTATCATCAGTGTTAAGTCTATCAAGACAAGATCTCATATGCAGTATTAAATTTTTCTTATTTTTATGCCACAAATCTCACATGTAAAAAAAAATGAACTTGTATGGCTTCATGAGTACATTCAAGATTCATTATTACAATATAAAATGAAAAGCATATAAACTTTTAATTCAAAGTTGCTTATTTTAAATTCCACCAATTTTCTGCAAAACATACTCTTTGGGCTAATTTTTTTGCTTTGGGGCCACCTGGGCGGTGCTCAGGGCTCACTCCAGGCTCTGCACTCAGGGTCACTTCTGGCAGTGCTCAGGAGACCATATGGGCTGTCAGGGATCAAATCCAGATTGGCCGTGGGCAAGACAAGCACCATACCCTCTGCACTATCACTCTGGCTTTAAAGCACATTCTTTAGAGCACAATAATTCTTCCGCACTTCACCCTTTTCCCTTGCTGCCAACGAGTGTCCAGGCTTAGTGGGTTTAGTGGCAGCGGCTGCAATGTCAAAGGGGAAGAGCAGGTAGGAAGTTGAATGTCCAGAGTAACGTTCATCGGGTTCTCACTCCTCTTGGTGTCAACATCAGCAACTAAAAGCATGAAAATTCTCTTCTACAGTCTTTGACTCCCAGGGCCAGATAATCCACAAGCTTCTCACCCAAACACCACTACTTCACAAGATGGTCTGCTGGTAGCCAGTGTTCTGGTAGCAATAGCACAGGAAACCCTCCACTCTCTAAACCAAGAGAGACCAGGATAATCAACCCCATCTCCCGCTCACCCTCCACCAGAGCTACCAGGCTCTTCAAATCAGATATGGTAGACACCTGCCCTTCCCCAGGCTGCTTATTAGGATTGAAAACAAGAATCTCCAGGGGCCGAAATGATAGTACAGAAGGGAGAGTGCTGGCCTTGTAAGTGGCTGACTTACATTCAATCCCCAGTATCATACGTGGTTCCCTGAGCACTGTCAGCAGGAATCCTTGAGAGCAGAACCAGAAGTTCAGTCCTGAGCACCACCAAATGTGGTCAAGAAAACCTTAAAATAAAAATCTCCTTTGTTTGGGAGGTCATGAATTTTGTATTTAAGTGGATGGGCATGAAAAGTTTCATGCTGAGTGAAATGAGTCAGAAAGAGAGAGACAGACATAGAAAGATTGCACTCATCGAGGGTATATAGAATAACAGAGTGGGAGACTAACACCCAAGAATTGTAGAAATAAGTACTAGGAGGTTGACTCCATGGCTTGGAGGCTGGCCTCACATTCTGGGGAAAGGGCAACTCAGAGAAGGGATCACCAACTATAATGTAGTCGAAGGCCATGTGTAGGAAGGGAGCTGCGGGCTGAATGAGGGCTAGAGACTGAGCACAGTGGCCACTCAACACCTTTATTGCAAACCACAACAGCTAATTAGAGAGAGAGAACAGAAGGGAATGCCCTGCCACAGTGGCAGGGTGGGGTGGGAGGAGATGGGATCGGGGAGGGTGGGAGGGATGCTGGGTTTACTGGTGGTGGAGAATGGGCACTGGTGAAGGGATGGGTTCCCGAACTTTGTATGAGGGAAGCATAAGCACAAAAGTGTATAAATCTGTAAATGTGCCCTCATGGTGATTCACGAATTAAAAATAAATAAATTAATTTAAAAAAATCTCCTTTGTTTGAACAATCTTTCAAACTCTCAGTGATTTTTACCTCCTCCCTTCTTCCCCAAAGGAAGTTTGAGCAGGATGTTTTGTTCTCGTACTTAGGTATCACCAAATTCAGGGAAATTGCTTTGAAGGCATCACACAAGCTTCTCCCTTGTAGGAATTGTCAATGCTCTGTATTCTTCTGTATTTGGTCTTGATATTCAAAACTAAGTTGGTACAATTCAAAAAAGCAAATAAAAATTTGAACTTTTCTCTCTTTCTCCAGCCACTGTCTTTTTCAATTCACTAACTTTTATTTATTTATTTTTTGCAATTGACTATTCTATAAATGTTTCCTTGTGCCCATTCTTCCCTAGACAATAAATATAGTCCAGAGTCCAGTTTCCCAGTTGTAGCAAGATTTTTTAAAGTGGAGGATGAAAAAAAATACTTGTGTATATGATAAAAACATGTAATGCTTGGCAGGCAGGAATTATAAACACATGGCATAGTAATCTGAATTAACAACTAAAATGGCATGTCTTAGTAAAATATTAACTATTCTAACTTGGAAAATATAGACCATTACATGCTTAAGTTTATTTACCAATAATTTTAATGGCATAAGGGAAGATATGCATGTGCCTTCACTTTTAAGAAAGTGTATAAGGAAAATCTGAATTTTCAAAGGTTAGACCATAGTAGACAGAGTGATTCACTTTATCAAAAAATGTGTCATTATCCCAGCAATACCACTGCTGGGAATATATCCCAGAGAGGCAAAAAATATAATCGAAATGACATCTGCACATGTATGTTCATCGCAGCACTGTTTACAATAGCCAGAATCTGGAAAAAACCCGAATGCCCTAGAAGGGATGACTGGTTGAGGAAACTTTGGTACATCTATACAATGGAATACTATGCAGCTGTTAGAAAAAAGGAGGTCATGAATTTTGTATTTAAGTGGTTCGGCATGAAAAGTTTCATGCTGAGTGAAATGAGTCAGAAAGAGAGAGACAGACATAGAAAGATTGCACACATCTATGGTATATAGAATAACAGAGTGGGAGACTAACACCCAAGAATTGTAGAAATAAGTACCAGGAGGTTGACTCCATGGCTTGGAGGCTGGCCTCACATTCTGGGGAAAGGGCAACTCAGAGAAGGGATCACCAACTATAATGTAGTCGAAGGCCATGTGGGGGAAGGGAGTTGCAGGCTGAATGAGGGCTAGAGACTGAGCACAGTGGCCACTCAACACCTTTATTGCAAACCACAACAGCTAATTAGAGAGAGAGAACAGAAGGGAATGCCCTGCCACAGTGGCAGGGTGGGGTGGGGGGAGATGGGATTGGGGAGGGTGGGAGGGATGCTGGGTTTACAGGTGGTGGAGAATGGGCACTGGTGAAGGGATGGGTTCCCGAACTTTGTATGAGGAAGCATGAGCACAAAAGTGTATAAGTCTGTAACTGTACCTCACGGTGATTCACTAATTAAAAATAAATAAATTTAAAAGAAAATGTGTCATTATAAGTTACCTTCATTCATTCTATATTTGAATCACTCAGAGCATTTCCCCGTATTTGTTGTTTTTTTTTAACTAGCTGACCATCTATGTAGTTTTATTTTATTTTATTTTATTTTGCTTTTTGGGTCACACCTGGCAATGTGCAGGGGTTACTCCTGGCTCTGCACTCAGGAATTACCCCTGGCAGTGCTCAGGAGACCATATGGGATGCTGGGAATTGAACCCAGGTCGGCCGCATGCAAGGCAAACACCCTACCCACTGTGCTATCGCTCCAGCCTCCCCCAATTTGTTTTTTAACTTAAACATCATGACATAAAATCCTGTACCCTTTCAGGTAATTTCCTCCCATCTAAATCATTTTTATGTTGCCTTTTTATTTTTAATTTTTGCTATACTTTGCTACATGGTTTTTCACCTCCTGTCTATCTTAACCAACACTAGTCATGCTACTATAAATGAAAACATCCAACCAATAAATTTCATTCAAGTTGTGAAAAATTCCACATTCTTTTGTTTATACATTAACTTACTTGCACAAATCCTTCCTCATAGAATATCCAAAACAATCATTTGTGACAAATCGTCAGAAGAGACAAAGAAAAGAATGTTCTTCATAATGCTGTAACCCACCTAGCAACCATACTGTCACAACTGATATTAATTGGTCACAGGAAACTCTACTACTTCTAATTGTATTCTGAGTAAATAACTGTATGGCTTAAATAATCTCATAATGTGTTTTATTCTATCTACTGAGATATACAAAGTTTGCTAGACCAAAGTGACTATTTTCTGATTATTGGTAAAAATTCTCAATATTGCTAAAGTTGTCATTAGTAAGCCACATTACTAAAGTTCTGCTTATATGAACAATTGAAAGTTTTATCTAATTAAATTCCCCCCATGAACCCTAAAAATGAATGTATTGTTTATCTCTAGATAAGGAACTAAGTTTCAGAAAGGCTCATAAGTGGTTAATCCAATATTTGGACTGAGATTTATATGATTCCCAAATCTGGGTCATTTCTACCCACCTTACAAACCAAAAATCATGATATGTAACAATATACATAATCTCCCATTTATGATAAGCATTTATATTTCTTTTTACAAATGAGCAAACTTACCAATTACGTTAAATAGACTCAGGCAAACCCATTGCTTCTCCAGGACTAAGGAGCTGGCAGTGTAGGAACAAGTGGAACACGGGCAAAGCCACAGAGCCAGGAGGGGTTATGGGGTGACCTGATGTTCTAGAGTGGTTTAAGCAGGAGCTAAAACAAATACTTTAAAATAAGAGAAAATCCTTAGAGCCAGCTCATGGTGACTTTGTGTGCCAAACTCAAGAATTCAGACAGTAGTGGGTAATTAAGTAGGGTAGATATTTTTCCACAGAATAATACAAAGAATTTTTTTAAACAAAATAACTCTGACAGCTTACCCCAAATAAGCTAAATTACATGAAACTGTGTATGTATGTGTGTGTGAGACAGAGAGAGAGAGAGAGAGAAAGAGAGAGAGAGATAGAGAGAAAGAGAGAGAGAGAGAGAGAGAGAGAGAAACCATGTATGAGTAGACAAGCCTGTTACTGATTTACAATCTTCTTGTTTTTTTGTTTGTTTGTTTGTTTTTGGGTCACACCGGCGATGCACAGGGGTCACTCCTGGATCATGCACTCAGGAATTACTCCTGGCGGTGCTCGGGGGACCATATGGGATGCTGGGATTCGAACCCGGGTTGGCCGCATGCAAGGCAAATGCCCTATACTCTGTGCTATTGCTCCAGCCCCTGATTTACAATCTTCTTAGGAGGACCTTTTCTCCCTGAAAAGTGCATAAAATAAAATATACCCTTTTATAATGTGTATAAAATCTGTGTGGATCACAATCCAAAGTGTTTGTTTAATACTCTTTTTCTGTTTATTGATGTCACATTCCAACACACTTTTTTTCTCTCATTCCTGAATGTTTTTCCTTTACTTTGTGCCTATTTTTTCCCACCCTTCTACTTCTCTTATGTTATTTTCTAATTCACCAATTTAACCCCATAAAAAACTTTCACACCAAAGGTTTTAGGTGTTATTTGCAAATAAAACAACAGGAAAAACTGAAGGCATCATAAGGAAGGTGCATACTACAGTGGACAACAGGGGAACAAAGTGTTTATACACAGTCACTTGGGTCCCATTGAATTCAGGAACTATCTAGGACAATATGTACTCTAATCAATCAGTAACTTTGAAATGCAAGGCTATTACTAAGTATATGTCAACAAACTGAAGGAACTTTTTTCAGCAATAGCAAACTCACTACAAAAGAAAACAGCATTTATATAAATAATTTAAAACATTACAGTCATGGGGCCAAAGCCTAAGATTTTGTAAGAGCATAATTTTACTTTGTTTGATTTATTTTATTCAATAACGTTGCCCATAATAGCTTTTATATGCACATGCATGTTCATGACATTTTACTTGGATTTCATGGTGAGAAGGTCACAATAAGAGTAGAAAAAATGGTTCTGAACATTAAGATACATCACTAAAAATGCACCAGAGATATTTCTTTCTTTTAGATGAAGCAGGATAGCATCTACTGAATAAAACTTGGATATGAACATGGTAGACAGAAAGAAATACATGTTCATGGGAGAACAGTTTGAAAGAGTAAACAAGCAAGTAAAGAGATATAGAAAGATGTATATTTAAGGGAGAGCCTGGGCTTGAAAAAGACACAACAGAGATGTTTTAATGCTCAACATTTTTTAATCTCCCTAAAATTTCTAGAAGCACAGTCATGTTCTCTAGAAAACATGAGAGCTTGTAACTATCTCATGGTGTTTCAATAAAATATAAAAAATTTAAAAAGAAAAAGAAAAATATCTTTTCCAGCACACCTTTAAAATAAAAACACCTTTGAAATAAAATTTTAACATTCTTTGTTTTGGTCTTTGTTAGGGGGGTAACACCCAGTGGTGCTCAAGAATTACTCCTGACTCTGCAGTTAGGAATGACTTCTGGCAGAGCCAGGAGGGCCGTATGATATGAGATGTCAGGCTGAATCACGTTAGCTACATGCAAACCAGGTGCTTTCCCACTGCACTATCTTTCCAGCTCCAATCCTATCACTTTTACAGGTAAATATAACTCACGGGTTGAAATAATAGCGATATATAACTTAAAATGGTCTCTTTTTACAAATACTGTAGATTTTATATTAAAACTGTTGCTGACAGTTTCTATGCGCTAGAAATGTCATAAGTCACAGAAAATTGTGAATTGGTTTAATTCACTTATGAAGATACAGCTGATTTGCTTTTAGCTAGACTAATTCAAATTCTTCCAACAGGTCAATTTCTTTCTCATATGAATTAAATTGGGACTGGAGCCATAGAAGAGCAGGTAGGACGTTTGCCTTGCAAGCGGCTGACCCGGGTTCGATTCCTCTGTCCTTCTCAGAGAGCCCGGCAAACTACTGAGAGTATCCCACCTGCACGGCAGAGCCTGGAAAGCTCCCTGTGGCGTATTTGATATACCATAAACAGTAACAACAAATCTCACAATGGAGACGTTACTGGTGCCTGCTCGAGCAAATCGATGAACAATGGGATGACAGTGCTACAGTGCTATGAATTAAATGCAGTTTGGAAATATGTCCTAACTCTATAATAATCACAGAGTCTTGGAATCATATGCCTTATGCAGCTGTAATGGTGTACAACATAGGACTTGTACTGATGGCTAAGAAATTCTATACCTACAAAAGGTATGGTGTATAAAAACATAGCTAATCAAGGAAAATGGGTTTTGGCCATTTAGTTAGTGCGGCTATATTCTGGATTTAAAATATAAAATATCATTTCTCTTTGCAGATTTTTCTATCATTTGACAATTACAATCCTGGCAAACATGGTATTCTCCTACCACTAGCATTACAAGCAAGCTGCTAGTCCACACATTTTGAAATATTTTATTTTTAATTTTTATTTCCTTTACTTTCTCTCTTTTTTTGTTCTTTCTGTTTCATGTACCCAAAACATCTAAGGCCTACTATGGCTGTTTCATAGGTAACATTTTGTGGCCTCTAGTATTGTGTGATGTGAGTAAAGTGCTCACCTCTGTGGGAAAGCAGAGACTTTGTGGCTGATAGCACTAGGGTCAGCTCTAGGATGCCAATTGGGACCCAGCTAAAGGGAAACTATGGACAGGTCACTCGCCATAGCCATTAAAAAGATACCCCCTGTACCACTTAAAATATTACCCTAAGTGTTTCAAATCTATGGGGGATTACTCATTTTTTAACTAATTTTTAAACTTGTACTATGCCTAGAATCAATGAAGGTATCAAAAATTAATAGTGATGGAGCCAGGTACATGACTTAAAGACTGAAGTGCATGCTTTCCAGGAGGAAGTCCTAAGGTCTATTCCCAACACAGCATGGGTCCCTGAATACTCCCTTGAGTACCACACTGTGCCAGAGCAGCCCTGAGTAACACCATTTGTTATCCAAAAAAAAAAAGAAAAAAGGAAAACTAAAACTAACGATGGACCCCCCCAACACACACACACAAAACGGAATTTACAGTCTAGTGATGATATTTTAAAATTCTTTATAATGTTGCAAAAAAGAAAAAAGAAAAAGAGAAGAGTGTAATAGAATAGTAATTAGCAAGGAATGCGGAGGCGCTTTAGATAAAGTGATCACAGCATTCTTTCTAAGGGAGAGACATTTATCCCAAGACCAGAGGAATGAGGAAAGATTCAGCTGTGACGCAAGGAAGAAGCAAACTAGACACGTAGGTATAGGCAACAGCTAACGCAGAGACCCAGAGATCAGCAAGGAAGACCGAAGAAGACAATAAATGTGGTGCAAATTAAGAACAGAAAAATAACGGGAAGAAAGAGCACCAATGAAGGAGGGTAGCTTATTTGTGTATAAGCAAAAGGCAAAGGTGGAAGTTTGGATTTTCTTCTAAGAACAATGAGATGACAGTAGGAAGTATCAAAGATGATATTTTCATGATCAAACTTTGGTTGGGGATGGGCACACCCTGCAGATTCAGGCATTATTCTTAGCTCTCTACTTAGGCCTGACCTCTGATGGTTCTCTGGACCACGTGTGATGGTAGAGAGAAAACTGGGTCATTCACAGCAAAGCAGTTGCCTTGCCTCCTGTCCTATCTTTCTGGCCCCCTAACTCATTTTTTGAAAGAATCCTCTGTCTGGTGTATGGAAAGTAGGCTGCAAAGAGGCAGAGTGAATCCAAGGTGTCCCAGTGTGGAATAATTGCAACTAGGAAATGACATTGACTGACACTGTGAGATAAGAGAAATGATCACTCAGAGTAACTGTAAAAAAAAAAAATATCAGCACTTGCTATAAAGATTGAAGGTGGAGAGCAAGGAGCTAAGAGTTGTAGAATTTATTCTTGCTTGGAAGATGAGGGAATTTAGAAAGAATTGGAAAGGTTGGAAAGTTAAAGAAACTATTTTTTTACCTTTTTAATATTAATTTTTATTTTAATTGAATCTCCATGAGATATAGAGCATTACAAAGCTGTTCATGATTGGGTTTCTGTCATATAATGTTCCAACACCCATCCCTCCACCAGTGTAATTTCTCAGCACCAATGTCCCCAGTTTCTCTCCCACCTCCTTAAATCACCCCACCCAGCCTGCTTCTGTGGTAGGCATGAAGGAACTTCCTTTCGAAGGAGAGAACATAAAGGAAAATTATCCTATAGTCTATGATTTCTCTGCTAAATAAATAATTCAATCTCGGAGGAATTGTGCTTCCTCTTAGCTGCCACAGATGAGCTTCCAACCCATTTGTTGGTCTATTAAGCTGAGTACAGATGGCAACTGTTCAGTGAGCCCAGGTGGCAAGAGAGTATGACCAAAGAAGAGAAAATAATTTCCTCCTCACTACTTAACCTGTTGGCCTGAATTAACAATCTCCCCCCATCTCAGGCTTCACTCTTAATTGGAAACGGCAGCCAGGTAGTCAGCAGCAAAAACGACATCCTCTGGGTAGCTATGCTCATAGGAAGTTAACTGTGAAAAGTTTAAAGACAGAGGTGCCCTGCTAAAGATTAAAGATTAAGCATTCATCAGTCCCAGAAAAATAGTAAGAAGACATAAGCAATGGCTACTCAACTCCAGAAGGTCCAAGCTTCAAAGAGCCCCATGGAATCTTGCCTCTTTGCCAGTATTCAGCCCATGTTTTTGACCCTCTTACGGAATGTTCGATCCGATAGCAGAGACTCTTCACACATCGTTAAAACACAGATATGTCTTGCATTAGAAATAATGTCAAAACTAGTACCAATGGACGTAGACCGGAAAGTCACATTTTGTAGGTGTGATTTCTGTGAATGGCAGTGACAAGCTCTCACATCCCTTCATCTTCATCCAATCAGGTTTAAAAAGGAAAAGAAAAAAGAAAACAAGAAACAGGAGGATATGCTGATTCCTGTCTTCTAGAAACAGAAGTTCAGAGACCTACACAAAAGTCCACACTGGCAACAGCTAGAAATTTCAGGCAATTGCTTCTCTGCCTGATGGAGCCGCCCACCGGCTACAGAAATGCAGTACAGATGTGGAGAGTGGTGGGAATTCCAGCAAACAGCAAACGCAGGGAACCACAGCACCCAGTTTTAAACATGCTGCTTTGATTTTGCTGAATTATAGACACTTTATGTGAAATCATTCAAATGAAGCTCCTGGTAGTTGTCAGCAAAATAATAGCCACCACAGGAATTCTTCAAAGAAAACAGGCTGTTTAGCTGGTGACCTGCGGGCATGTTGTCAACTGTCCCTGCCCTGAGCTGTCCCTAAACGGCATTCAGCCTCTGTAGACTGTATTTCGCCAACAAACTGTTGCAGATCTTAGGCCAAAAAAAGTGTTTGTCAAAACATGAGATGCAATTATGTGAAGCTCTTTTAAATTATTGGGCCGGTGTTGCTTAAAAATTGTTTTTATTAAACTGTCTTGGTACATTAGCATGCGTAGAATATTTGCCACTATTCATTAAAAATGTGGCAGAGGTTATGTGGTGAAAAGCATTAGTGCGTTTCCCATCCTAAAAGATCTTATTTCCACCATGCATCAAAAGACCTTTTTGTCACAGCCTATAAAGCCTGTCCTCTCCTAACCTGTGAGATGCCTTCATAATTATCCTTTAAAAGATGGGGGAAAACTCAGACTGGTAGTCATAAATGCAGCAGTGATAGAAAACAACATGTCTTGCAAATATGATTCCTGGAATTTAAAATATCCTTTGTTACCCAGTCATATCTCTCAGGTTAAAACACAGACACATTACACACATACACACAAGTATTGAGTCTAGGCAATATAATATTTTATTCAAAAACTGAGTTCAGATACACTCAAATATTAGGCCAATGAGCTAAATCATCTTCAAATGATTTAAAAATTTTAGCTTAACCTGGAAGCTATAGAAACTGGCTTAGCACAATAAATAAAAGAGATAAAAATATTTACCAAAATTATTTGTTAAATAGCATTGCCCATTGCTAACCTTTTCCCCATATTTACTTCCTATCTCTTGCTAACATACACACAGTCATTTTTTTTTCTAGCTGAATGATAAGAGTATAAGTTGCAGACATAATGACCCTTCACCCATAAATATTTCAACACATATCTGCTAAGGATGATGTTTAGCCTCTAGAGCATCACCAAATTCAGGAAACAATAGTAATCAAGAAAGACTCTCTATTAATATATTTACTAGTCATCATTTGTCCTAATTATGTGCTTTATACATATATTTAAATATTTCGTTTTTTAATCCTGGATTAGTTCACACACCTTGATTTCCACAGTCACAGTTTTGTCCTCTCCTTTTATCTGGAAACAGATTAAACAGATTAATATTGTGAATTTAGAAGAATATGAGCCGGCTAGTTGTTCCCATAGATTAGTCCTCAATTTAGATGTGTTTGATCCAAGAACACTCCTCTTATCAATAGCCAATAGTATACCATTTAAGCAGAAGACAGTTATTAAGGTGTCCATAAAGATATAGGGGAGGAAGGCGTCCTGCTGGGCTTGGAGGTTTTATCTGTTAAAGAATCTCTTCGGATTTGCATCAATTTCTAGTTAAATTGATGACTCACAGGACTTCCTGTTTTTCACATCTCACTGTTCTTTTCATTGTTCTCAGTCAATCTTCAAACAAAACAGCACATTTATCTATCATGACTGATTTTCAAAGTCACTGTGAGGCCTTCATGCTAAATCCACGACCTCGTGTGTTGATAATCATTTCCAGGCTCCTTTTTTCTATGTGCCTGTAGTGTTGAGGCTTACTCCAGGGTTGGGCCTCAACAAAGAGACGTCCAAGCCGTGGTGGCTTAGATAATAAAACCTTTTTCTCCCATCAGTACAAGTCTAGAAGAAGCAAGTGCTCTCTAGCATCAGATTAGCAGTTCCAACATACCCCCTCCCACCATGCTGGGCGCATAACATACCCCCTCCCACCATATTAGGTGCATTAGCGATTGTGTTAAACGTTTATCTCCTATCATGAAAAGAAGGTCACTGAAGTTCAAGATATGATGTTCTTCTTCAAGGGAAGAAGGAGAGTCCTAGCAAAACTCCATCTTTCCCCTTTCATCAGGAAATCGATGTTTTTCCAGAAATTACACATGACATACTTCTTAGATTCCCTTTTTCAGAATTTGGGTCCCTAAACATGCCTTACTACCAAGGTAGGAGAAGTCATAAGTGGAACTATTGAATGAATAGTTCATCATATCTTCTTGGTACTGAATATATTGTCACCATAAACAAAATGGAGATTTCATTAGTAAAGAGGAAAATGTATAATGGTTCTAGCCTTTATACAGTTTCTCCTACACCTACCATCTACTGGTATCACTGTATCACTGTTATCCGTTGTTCATCGATTTACTCAAGTGGGCACCAGTAACATCTCCATTGTGAGACTTGCTGTTACTGTTTTTGGCATATCAAATACACCACTGGTAACTTGCCAGGCTCTGCTGTGAGGGTGGGATACTCTTGGTAGCTTGCTAGGCTCTTCAAGAGGGATGGAGGAATCGAACCTGGGTTGGCCGCATGCAAGACAAACTGTGCTATCACTCTAGCCCTTTCACATGCTAAAGTCATAAAAATCAATATAAATTTATATTGATTTTCAATTATAGTTAATGATAATGAGCATTTTTTCCACGTATGTTAGTCATCTGTATGTCTTCTTTGGAACATTTATCTATTTATCCATTTATCTGTTTACCCATTTCTGCCCATTTTTAATATTCAGTCTTTTGCTTTTGTTCAGTAGCATGAGTTCTTTATAAATATTGGATATTATTTATTGTCAGATGTATGTTGTGCAAATATTTCTTTCATCCATCAGGATGTATTCTTATGAGAGTTTTTTTAAATCATACAGAAGCTTTCTGGTTTTATGTAGTCCCATTGCTGATTTAGTGTTTTTGCTTTCCTTGCTGTGAGAGTGAAGTCCTGGAGTCATTACTGAGACCATTGCAATGGAAAGCATAATCTGTGTTTTCTTCTATATATTTTATCATTTACGGTCTTATAGCCAAATCCTTAGTAAATTAGTTTTCTTCAAAATTTCATAATATAGTAGCCTCATTTCATTCCATTTTTATGTGGCTGTCCAGTTCTCTCAATGTTATTTGTTGAGAATAATTTCCTTGCTTCATTGTATGCTCATGGTTCCTTAGCTATAAATTATCTGTGGATTTATTTTGGGACTCAATTCTACTTTGTTTATATTTTTGCCCCAATATAATAATATTTTGATTACTGTTGTTTTACAATATATTTGATGTGAAGGAGCATAATTCCTCCATTCTTATTTTCTTTCTCAGGATTGCTTTGACTATTCAAGGTCTTTTGTGGTTCCATACAATTTCTGTAATATTTATTCTATTTCCTTAAAGATTGTTATAGAAAGTTTATGGGAATTGCATTGAACCTGTATATTACTTTGATAAGATATCCATTTTAATAATATTAAGTTTTTTCCATTCAGTAGGTGTTTCTATTTTGACCCTATTTCTTTTCACCTTTTTTAAAAATCACTGTATCACTGTCACTGTTATTCCGTTGTTCATCAATTTGCTCAAGTGGGCACCAGTAAAGTTTCCATTCATCCTATCCCTGAGATTTTAGCAGCCTCTCTTTACTCGTCCTTCCCAACGGTGCCGCATTGGAGGCTCTTTCAGGCTCAGGGGAATGAGACTCATCATTGTTACTGTTTTTGGCACATGAATAAGCCATGGGGAGTTTGCCAGGCTCTGCCATGCGGGCAGGAAACTCTCGGTAGCTTGCCAGGTTCTCCGAGAGGGAGAACTAGACTATAAGAGGAGAGGGAAACTCAACCCACCCCCCTCTGAGGGGCCCCAGTGAAGCTTTTTTTTTTTTAAATAGTCCCATTTACTAATTTATTTCTGCTTTTGTTTTCTTTGACAATGAATTCAACTCACTGAAGACATCTCTGACAACGATATTCTGGGCAGTTTTCCCAGATCTATTTGTGGACTCGAGCATAATCTTGTAGGCCTTTAACCCATTTTGTTAACTTTTGTGTATTACGTGAGATAAAGTCCAATTTCAGTCTTTCACATGTGGCTATTCAGTTTTCTCAACACCATTTTTTAAAGAGCTTTCCTTTCTCAAGTTAAAACACTTAAATTCTTTGTCATTAACTACTGACACATCTGGGGATTTACTTCTAGACTCATATTCCACTCATTTGAACATCTACTTTTACTCCAGTGCCATACTGTTTTATCACTACTACTTTACAGTAAAATTGAAACCAGGGTATCTCCTACCTTTTTATATTGCTATTTGTTTGAGAGGAAAAGGTTACAGGGTTGGTTCCATACAAACTTTAATAGTAGTTATTCTATACCTTTGAATAAAGTTGCTGGAATTTTGATAAGGCTTACACTGAATCAGAATAGTGCTTTTGGTAGTGTGGTGATTTTGATAACTTTTTAGTTATTCCAATAGATGAAAACAGAATGTTCTTTCATTTCTTTGAGTTATACTCCATTTATTTTAACAGTGATTGATAGCTTTAGATGTGTAAATCTTTCATATTCTTCGTTAGGTTGATTCCTTGGTACTTGACATTTGGGGACACTATTCTAGTTTTCAAAATTTCTTTCTCTACTAATCATTTGCATATAGAAATGAAAGGGATTTTTGGATATTGACACTGTCATTTGCCACTTTTATTTTATTTATTATTTCTAAAGTATTTTTGATGAAGGCTTTAGGGTTTTCAAATACATTATATGTAAATAGTGATAGTTTATCCTTTCTTCATTTCAAATACTCTTCTTTTTCTTGCCTAACTTTTGTATCTAGGATGTCCAATACTCTGATGAGTGACAGTGAAGAAAGTGGATATACTTGCACTGTCCCAGATCCTAGAGGAGTTTCACACACCTTAAAAATGTTTTTTACTGCAAATGGAATTCTTTATTTCTTTAAGTTTTATTTTTTGAATATACAAACCCATCAGGTGGCTTCTATATGAAAAATTAACATCAAACTTTTTATTGTTGATTTCTTTGGTGGGTGGGGGGTAAGAGGGTCAGGGGCAGGAAATCCTATAGAACCTTTCAATCCTTCCCCATAAAGAGCAGGAACTTGGTACGGCCCACTCCCAACACTACATGTCCTAATGATTTAGTGTTCAGGTCCAGCAATAAATGAAGTACATACCCAGTAGTTCTGCAGGCTACAGTGCTCAGGGGCCACCAGGGTTATATCTGGCAACATTTGGGACTTATGCAATGGCAGGTATCAACTCAGGGGGTTGTACACGCAAGGCATGCAGTCCACCTCCTTCCTTTCTCTCCCCAGCTCACATCAAACATTTTTAACTCGTCATCTTACTTAGTATCAAGTAATATTACAAGTTAAGAGTGCCTCTTCATTTGACATGTGAAGAAACTTGACATTCAAGTGAATAAACTTATCTGACTTGGGCCATCAGAGTACACCCAAGGATGAAATACAGCTCTACTAAATATTCTAGTACCTGCCACTCAGAATGAATGGTGTATTTTTTTTTCCGCTCTCTTCTGTTTGACCCACATATTGTGCATTTAAATATAAAGTTTTCCATGAGATGTCATCAATTCATTGTTTATTCCTGGAAGCTTACCTAAAGAGGAAAAATAATGAGAGAATTCTATTTCTCCTTTATATCTTTGATTTACTCTTTAAATTTGAAGGAAGGTGAAGCTAGTGCAATAAGCTATTGACTTCATCAGAAATTATTGCTCCTTATGAATCATAAATTTGAACTTACAAAGCTGCTGTTTCTAATATGCCTGCCAAGAAGCAGTAGAAAGAGTACTATTTAGATGCATCATGTAAGGGTTTGACCTTGAGGGGAAGTACCTTGGAACAGATGGGAAATTCAAACAAAGGATACCCCAGCGAGGGGCAGGAATGATAACACAGCGGGTAGGGAGCTTGTGTACAAAGGAGGTGGAAGCCAGGACATTCTCTGAATGTGCAAGGTTCCTGGTTCAACCCATTTTTCATATGAAACTGAGAAAAAAATATTACTCAGACATGAGATAATACATGTTGAAATCACATTTGAGAAAATAAGATTGGAAATGAGTTCCTAAGTGAAATCTCTTAATAATGAATTGAATTTCCCTCAATGTAAGGTTATACACAGGGGTTCCTTCTGACTCTGTGCTCAGGGATCACTCCTGGAGGTGCTTAGGAACCAGATGCAGTCTAGGTATCAAACCCAGGTCGGGCATGTGCAAAGCTTTACCTATTGTACCAACTCTCTGGCACAATTCAAAATGTTTTCAACTTGCCAGTTTGTGTAGGACTAAAATATACTAGACAGTCAAGAAAGAGTTTTGTCTTCATTTAAAACATATAGTAAATATGTAGAAATATAAAAGTAGAAAATATATAAATTTATTAAATAAACGTTTACTATAACGTTTATGATGGCCTAAAACTAAGCCCTAAGCAAGTTTTCAATAGCATAACACCAAATTGAGATCTTTTATGCTGGAACTTGAAAAACTGTTTTAACAAAACCAGGCCTTTTATAAAGGAAAGAACGAAATCTTGTCTATTTCTGAACCCCTATTTATACTTATTTGTTCTGTTTTTACACAAAAGGCTACCACGTCTGAGTACATGCATTTTCAATTTCAACAGATTCAAGTGATAAATCACAAATTGTAATCAGAGTGCTGAGATTACAGACGGAGACAAATTAATGATAGTTCCTGTGACCGCTGGTGAGGAATTGGGGAGGAAATCTATAGATGTTGACAGAACTCTAAAAGAAAAGCCAAGTCTATAGCTAAATTTATAGAACTCAGATCAATGCCAATGGTCATAATAATACCATTCAACATGATAACCCAGCCTCACAAAGTTAACATGGCATTCATTCATTTTCCAAAATATGGGCATTAAAGCTAAACACAAACTCTTTATCTGAGACACATTAAAGCTAAACACAAACTCTTTATCTGAGACACCAGCGTGAAAGTATTTCTGAAAAGCTTTTTCCTTTTCCAGGAAAGAAAAGAAATAGGGATTTAGTTGGTTTGGGAAATGAACCTATGCTTTCATTTTATTTTTTCTTATCCTTAAGATTAAAGACATATTCACATGTTTTCTGGCTATTGGGAATGATCCAGGAAAACGATAGAAGTTGAAAATGCTCTGGAGGAGAAAGTGTCACTGTTTTGTGTATGTTGAAAATTCTGCTATGTACACAATATAGTGGATATACTGCTATATTCACTGTGTCTATCTTGAGAAGGAAGGAGTGGGGGAGATTAAGAGCTCAGATGACGGGCGAATTCTAGACAGGAGTAAGGCGGGTTCATTCAGTGAACATGAGCTGAACTTGCACACTGCTTAAATGGTTGCCTCCAACCAGAAAGGATTTGCATGGTAAAAATTTAGTGTTTTTTGAGCAGATACAGGTTGGAATTCGTGTCAGTGATCTGTAATTCTGGAAAAGTCCATATGAAATATATTTTGAATACCACAATGCATGCTCTTAATCTGTTTTTTTAAATACACATTCATGGGACTGGAGAGATAGTACAGTAGGTTGGGCACTCGCTTGGCATGTTGCTGAGCTGGCATCAAAACCTGCCATCCCATGTGTTCCTTAGTAACGTGTTCGCGTGTGTTCCAGGAATAATTCCTTGGTGCAGAGCCAGTAGCAACCCTGAGCATCACCGGATGTGGTCCCAAAACAAACAAACAAATTAAAAAGTAAAATACACATTCACGGGGGCTGGAGAATTGTCCTTTGCAGGTTGGAGGTACTCTAAAAGTACAGAGAAGGCTATAACTAACTATACAGAACACAGATCTATTTCAATGGTCATAAGAATACCATTTAACATAATAGCCCATACTCACAAAGTTAACATGGTATTCGTTCATCTTCCAAAATCTGCGTATTAAAGCTAAACACAAACTCTTTATCTGTCTTGCAAAGCATTCAACCCCCAGCACCACATAGTCTGCCGAGCACCAGTGGAGTGCACCCCACAAGCAGAGAGAGCTGAGAATATCCCTTAAGCACCATGGGGTCTGGCCCCAAAACCAAAATAGTTAATTCATTAATTACATATTTACAATGACTTGTAATTTTTAAATATGTCTCTAACAGTTTATACTGGAAAAATATACAATTTAGACCAAAGTAAAACAGAAATAGAGAAATTCCTTGCAACTTAAATACAGTATCGTAGAACTTGTCTGTTACTCTACAGTTAAAACGAACTTGAGCATCCACTTCTGCAAAAGACAGGAAATGAAATCTTTGACTTCTGGGTAACCCAATCACTTTTGTTTCCTTCCTATTTTATTTCTTCCACTATGATCCTGGTGAAGGTCTTGCCAGTTGAGACCTCTCCAACCCCCCACATCTCTTCTCTGTAGGAATTCTATGGCCATGCTTTTTATTTCAGAGACTTACAGGGAAGAGGTGCTTTTGGTCTTTTGGGGGTCACTATGGGGTCTTCAGATTGAAAATCAGTCCTTAGTTCCTGTTCCCCTGAGGCAGTGAGAACTGTTACCTTGCAGAAGCACCTTTTCACCAGCCCTCTCCTGCTGCCTGTTTCACATGTATTCCTGTGAATCTCTTCCCCCTACTCATGATATTTCTCCTAGTTTGCTTGTTTATTATGGGCATTGTGGTAGATTTTAGGACACTCTTTGCTCCTCTGCAGCATTTCATAAAATAGAAGAGTATGAAGGAGAACCCTCCTATCTCTGTCCTTTTTTAAAATATTTACCCTCTGTCTTTGTGCTCTCATCTCTATGGTTTCATAACTGTATTAGGGTCTGTGTTGAGATTCCACACCCAGTGTCTTTTGTATTCCTACTATAGATCTTTTATGAGGTTACCATGAAGGTCACATGGACCTTCTTAGGAATGTAATTTTCTATTTTAAATTCATAGTATGCTAATCATGCGCTCATTCTAATGCTCTGTATTTATCTCTTCTGTCTCCCTCCTATTATGTTTTGATGGCAAGTTTTCAACTCTTTCTTACCGTTAGTGGATTATGACAGTATCAAATTATATTGCTTTTTCACCTTGTGCCCTTCACACTATCTTTAAATGTGACTGCCTCACTACGTATTTACTTTTGTTGGTAAGATTTTTCCCTTCCGATTTTTTCTCATTAGTTTTTAGTCCAATTTCTTTTTTTAGTCTATAGATATGCTTTGCAAGGCAGTTTATTGGTGATAAATCTTTTAGGTTTTGTTTGTTTGGTAAGCCCTTTACTTCTCCTTTGATTCTGAATGATAACCTTTCCAGTTAAGTGTTCTTGGATACAAGTTTTGTTTTGTTTTGTTTTGCTTTCCCTTTCAGCACTTTGAATATATCATGTCAATCCCTCTAGTCTGAAAGTTTCTTCTGAAAATTACTGATAACCTTATGAGGGTTCCTTTGTTGCTAGCAAATTATCTCTTGCTTTTAATATTTTCCGTTCATCTATAACTTTTGACAATTAATTAGAATATAGCTTGGTGGAGCCTCTTTGTGTTTAATTTGCTTGGAGCGCTCTGTGTTTCCTGGATTTGAATGCATGTGTCTTGCTCTATGTTAAAGAAGTTCAGAAGTTCTGTGCCAACATTCCTTCAAATAGATTTTTCTGTTTCTTTCTTTTCTGTAATCTCCTGTAGCCTTCTATAAACTCCCTTAATCAATATCATAAACTTGAATATGTCCCTCTATGGTTGTTCAGTTGTCCCGCATGGTTTATTTGTCCCATATTTCCCTTAAATTAATTTCTGGATTGATTTGCTGGGGAGGGGGACAGGGTTTTTATTGTTCTTTTTATCCCGGGGAGCCCCCTTCCAATAATTTGCTGCCCGCCAGGCCAGTAGTTCAATGCTTATTCTGAGAGAACTGCCTGGGTCCTGCTGTGCCAGAAGTTATCCAGGCCCACTCCCAAACTTTAATTGACAGCCTCCAGGGTCTGGGGATTGAATCAAGGTCAGCTACATGCAAGGTAAAATGCCTTAGCTGTGTATTATCTTTCTTGCCCTTTCTGAGGTTTTTAATCTTTTTCAATTTGTTTAGTTTCTATGTATCTTCTAGCATTCTTGTTTTTATTAGTTTCATCACCTGGATTTAAAGAGCTATGATACACAGTATCTGCATTGTAAACCATAATGCCCAAAAGTAGAGAGACATTATGGGGAATATTGTCTGCCATGGAGGCAGTAGGACGGTGGGAAAGACAGGGGGGGTGTATACTGGGGATATTGGTGGTGGGGAGTTCGCACTGGTGGAGGGATGGGTGTTTGATCATTGCATGATTGCCACTCAAACAGGAAAACTTTATCTCATGGAAAATCTCACGGTAAATAAAATTTTTAAAAAATAAATAAAAGAATAAAGACCTATGGTATATTTTTTATTTACCTCTTATATTCTTCAGCTATATGACTTTTGTTTGCAATCTTCTTCTATCTTGTTTCTTTGTTGGAGATCTTTGCTCATCTGAGTGGGTTTAGAGAACAACTGTATAAGATTTATTTTGAATTCTTTATCTGATGAATGTTTTTTCTCCATTTTGTAAAAATTTGGAATACTTTTTTATGAGAATTTATCTTTTGTGTATTTTGGGGGCCACACCCAGAAGTGATTGGGGTGTACTCCTAGGTCTGTGCTCAGTGATCACAACTGGAAAGCTTGGGGGACCATAGGGGTGTGAGAGATCCAACCCAGGTTGACCATGTACAAGACAAGACACCCTACACACTGTCCTATTGCTCCAGCCCCTTTATCTTGATTTTTTATTTGATACCAACCAATTCCTCCAGTTCTTTACTGACTTGATACTCTGTTTCCCATCTTTTTTTTATCACATATGTGGCCACATTTTTAATCATGTTAATTTTTCATGAATTTAAGTTTTTTTTTTTTTTTTTTTTTTTTGCTTTTTGGGTCACACCTGGCGATGCACAGGGGTTACTCCTGGCTCTGCACTCAGGAATTACCCCTGGCAGTGCTCAGGGGACCATATGGGATGCTGGGATTCGAACCCGGGTTGGCCGCGTGCAAGGCAAACGCCCTACCCGCTGTGCTATCACTCCAGCCCCCATGAATTTAAGTTTAATATGGATAATGTCTCCTGGATTTCAGAGTTACAACACAGCAAATGCATCTATAAAATAAATTGTTCTTTGATTTTTAAATTATTACACTTTACAAAAGTAAGCAATTTGGTGTATTTACATTTATGCAAACTCAAAGAGCCTAATCATTTTATTACTTGGCTAATTTCATAAAATTAATATTTTCAAAAGGAATATACAGTGAAAATATATAGGCTGGTTTTAGTTTTGATAATAAATGAACTATTTTAAAATAAATCAAAATGATTATTGTTGATAAAAACCATTAAATACATCCATATACAAAGTAAACATTTTAAATGAAATGAATGTTTTTTTAAAATTTTATTTTATTGAATCACCATGTGGAAAATTACAATGCTTTCAGGCTTAGGTCTCAGTTATACAATGCTGAAACAACCATCCCTTCACCAGTGCCCATATTCCACCACCAAAAAAAAAAACCCAGTATATGTCCCATCCTGCCCGCCCGCCCCCCCCCTTAACTGATAAATTTCGCTTTACTTTCTCTTTACTTTGGTTACATTCAATATTTCGACAAAAAACTCACTATTATTGTTAGGAGTTCCCCACTAGAGTCAGACCTGTTGTGAAGAGATATGAGGTTTTGGATTTCTGTATTTTAGCAACTAAGTCCAGGGAAATTTCTTCCAGATATTGGATCATTGCAAGCTTGTAACTCTCATCTGTGGACTTCATAATATGGCGGTCGCCATGCCCTCCCCTCCCTCCCCCAGCAAGGAAAAGGCGAGAGAGAGAAAAACCTTTCCTCTCCAGGGCAGGCATGGGGCCGAGGCTTAATTCTTGATCTGGAGACATTCTGCAAAGAGCTGCCGGTACCAAAAGTAGTTTAGCTGGCCTCTGGAGTCATGCTCTTGCAGCTGCGGAGAGGCCGCACACGTGCGGCCCCCGGGATCACATCTCAGTGGAGAGCCTCTATTTCCCATCTTAAAATAGTCAACAAATCAGTCAGTTTTTAAAGCTTAGGAAAAATAATAACTATTTTGTGCCCTACAATTTTATTTTTTATTTTTATTAATTTTAATTTTTTATTAATAAATCACCGTGAGGTATAGCTACAGACTTACAAACTTTCGTGCTTGCATTTCAATCATACCATGATCGAATTCCAATCCCTCCACCAGTGCCCATTCTCCACCACCAATGATCCCAGTATCCCTCCCACCTCCCCCATCCCGTCCCCCGACCCTACCCCACCTCTGTGGCAGAGCATTCCCTTTCTCTCTGTCTCTCTGTCTCTCTGTCTCTCTGTCTCTCTGTCTCTCTGTCTCTCTCTCTCTCTCTCTCTCTCTCTCTCTCTCTCTCCTTTTGGGTGTTGTGGTTTGCAATAGAGGTAGTAAGTGGTCATCATGTTCAGCCTATAGTCTACTTTCAGCACGCATCTCCCATCCCGAGCGTATGCCCCACAATTTTAGCTTTTGCATTGGAAATCCAGTTTTAATATTGTTTCATAAACTAATTGATGTAGGAATTTCTTGATGATTAATTATAATTATCTTTCCTACAAAGCAATGAATATCACTGAATAAATAAATAAAGTGCCAAGCCAACAACAAACTATTTTAGGAAAGAAAAATGTCCTCAGACACATTATTCAACTGTTATTTCATTAACTTATAAGACCCACACAAACGAGTTAAGGTTCTTTAAAAAATCAACTCAAGTGTGATGGAAACATGTGCAAGATAAGATCTTATGAAAACTTTAACATATTCTGCCTGATTTTCTAGGTGCTTTTGATTTCGTATTCAGGAGAATTTACCTGAAGTATACATGTCCTTATGCTCCTTTAGGAAAATAATATACAGAGACTATGTATATGGCATGGACTGGGTCACTGCCATGACCATGGTAGCTGTTAACAATGAGTAGGCAATGCTAATAAAGTCTATTTCTATTCAATTCAACACATTGATGCCAGTTTTTGGTTTAACACAAATTGTAATGTGGGCATCAGCATGGTAGTAGATACATATTTTACATTCTCGTGAATTCTTAAGTATATATTGCCATCTTGGGGCTGGAGCGATAGCACAGCGGCTGGGCATTCGCCTTTCACGTGGCAGACCCATGTTCAATTCCTCCGCCCCTCTCAGAGAGCCCAGCAAGCTACCGAGAGTATCCAGCCCGAGAGGCAGAGCTTGGCAAGCTACCCGTGTGTATTGGATATTGGATATGCCAAAAACAGTAACAATAAGTCTCTCAATGAGAGACGTTACTGGTGCCAGCTCAAGCAAATCGATAAGCAACGGGATGACAGTGACAATGATATTGCCATCTCATGCTACCCCACTAAGCACAGAGAGTATGATGACAACATGGTTTCTGCCTTCACAGAGCTGACCACAGAGATAAAATACATAAAATATCCTGCAGATGCCAGAAAGATAGTATAAGGATAAGTTTCTTGCTTTATTCAGTTCAAATTCACACCACCACATTGGGGGCCTTGGGAAAGGGAGCCGGGAACATTGGTGTTAGGTGTGCTATTGAACTTAGGAGCATGAGAAGACCGCAGAATTTTAATTAATTTTTTAAAGTATAAAGAGGCATACGATGCACACTAGAGAGAAAATAAAGACTTTCAGATATCAAATAAAGGCTTGATATCTGAATCCTGAAAAAAGTATTGTAGCAAGTAATCAAATAAATCACATCATCACCTCACGGCTATTTATTGGGTAGGCCGTGTCAACTTGTATGGCACATTGGGGACAAAACAATTCTGTCTTTGGATCAATTCTGTGTGAGATCTTCAGATAGGCAATGAGGAAGGCATAAATCTTGGGAAACTTCAGCTCAATTTATCTGGAGTAGAAAAGCTTATGGGAAAGCACTAAAACTAAGATTTAAAATGAGAGAAAGAGCTAAGATAATACCATGAAATATGAATTATCTAGATGTTATCAGGACAGTTAAATTATTTCACTATTTTTTCAGTTTTTATTGAGAAATATAACAATAAATTTTTAAGTTTTTTATACGCAAAGTACCTACGTCATTCATTTGAAATCTAAAATTTCCTTTTAAATGATACCTTCTTTTAAACAACTGTTATGTTGTTCATAGATTCAAGGCGCAATTCAGATTGCCTGAAATTATTTGTGGCTTATTCTTTACTTTCCCTATCATTATTCTTGATATTATCCCTAAAGATAGCCATTGTTAACAGTTTATTGCTAACATATGAGAATTTTGTAATCACAAGCAATATGTGTCCTTTGTTTTATGAAAATGAGACCAAACACTATAGATTGCTTCTATATGCTGTTTCTAACTTAATGAAAATCTTTTATCTGTAGATATATTTCTCCCTCACTTAAAAAATTTTAATTGAATATATGAGTGTATATATAATGGAATATACAGTTCCAGTCTTGCACTATATAATTTATTCAGCACTCCCATGTAACAATTGATATTTTTATATCTATTGTATTTAGATATTTGAAAGAGTTATTAATAATCATAATTTATAATAGAAGTTATTTTTATTGTTAGTTTTGGGGGGTGGATCCACAGCCAGCAGTGCTCGGGGAGGTACTCCTGGCTCTCTGTTCTAAGAATCATGTGGTTCAGGGTATGTACCAGCATTTCTATGCAAAGACGCAATCTCGCCTTTTGAGCTAGCTCTCTAGGCTCAGAAGTTATCTTAAAAAATAAATGCAAAAAGTTTGTCTGAATGTCTTTGTGGGTTTGGGGGGTTAGGTTGGTTTTAGATTTTAATTTTCTAAGAAAACATTTTAGCATACTACCTCTACCATTTTGATATTGTGGGTTACTTTCTAAGAAAATAGGAGTGTCACATATTTCCATAGATCATAAAAGGATTTCAAATACTGGGAATACAAAGACCTAATGAAACTCATGGTGCTTGCAGAAGTCAGCTATAACAGAAACACTATAAACAGTTAAATTAAATCTAGCAATTATATTCTTTCTCTATTTTAAATTGAAGCAAATAGAATTGCATTTAATGTAGTGGTTATATTGATTTCAGGGCAATCCTATTAAACATTTATTATGTTAACATTTAGTGCCTTTGTAGAATAAAAGCTATAATTTCATGGAGTCCGTATTTTTGTAAGTCTTCTAGACATAATTATATACACTTGTATGATTCAATTTAGGACTGACAAAAGTAAGCACTACATTGCTTTAGATTAATGATAAATCATTAAAAACTTAGCTTCTATGAAAAGTTTATTGAAATCCTAGGGTCTTAGTTCTGAGACACAGATTTAAGATTTAGACATAACCCAGGTCAAATGTGTCTCTCCCAAAAAATGATAATCAGCCACAGCAGACTTAACTTATTTTATGAAAAGAATTTCTCCAAAGCCACATTATATAAAACTACATTGTTACTCTCTAACTTTTGTCCATCATTTATATTGCGACCAAATTGATACAAGAAGAAGTCTCCAGTAACTATACAAAATCTAGAGCATTTTTCTCCTCTGCACTAAAGTTCACACAGACCCCAGGAAATGCATATAAAGCATACACACATTTTTTTTATTTTTTTTAATTTTTTTATTAATAGTTTATTTTTAATTAGTGAGTCAACGTGAGGGTACAGTTACAGATTTATACATTTTTGTGCTCATGTTTCTTCCT
Source organism: Sorex araneus (assembly GCF_027595985.1). NCBI lineage: Eukaryota > Metazoa > Chordata > Mammalia > Eulipotyphla > Soricidae > Sorex > Sorex araneus. The sequence goes on along the minus strand of NC_073308.1, from coordinate 54,389,874 downwards.
TACAAAGTTTGATAACCCATCCCTTCACCAGTGCCCATTCTCCACCACCAGTAAACCCAACATCCCTCCCCCCCTCCCCAGTCCCGTCTCCCCCCACCCCACACTGCCACTATGGCAGGGTATTCCCTTTTGTTCTCTCTCTCTGATTAGGTGTTGTGGTTTGCAACAAAGGTGCTGAGTGGCCATTGTGTTCAGTCTCTAGTCTATATTCGGCCCGCATCATCTTTCCCCCACATGACCTCCAACCACATTTTACTTGGTGTTCCCTTCTCTGAGTTGCCCAGAATGAGAGAACAGCCTCCAAGCCATGGTGACAACCTCCTGGTACTTATTTCTACTATTCTTGGGTGTTAGTCTTATAGTCTATTATTCTATATTCCACAGATGAGTGCAATCTTTCTATGTCTGTCTCTCTCTTTCTGACTCATTTCACTTAGCATGATACTTTCCATGCTGATCCACTTATATGCAAACGTCATGACCTCATTCTTTCTAACAGCTGCATAGTATTCCATTGTATAGATGTACCAGAGTTTCTTCAACCAGTCATCTGTTCTAGGGCACTCGGGTTTTTTCCAGATTCTGGCTATTGTAAACAGTGCTGCGATGAACATATAAGTGCAGATGTCATTTCGACTATACTTTTTGGCTTTTCTGGGATATATTCCCAGCAGTGGTATTGCTGGGTCAAATGGGAGCTCAACCTCTAGTTTTTTGAGAATCGTCCATATTGTTTTCCAAAAGGGCTGAACTAGCCAGCATTCCCACCAGCAGTGTAGAAGGGTCCCTTTCTCCCCACATCCTCTCCAACAGCGGTTGCTTTTGTTCTTTTGGATCACACATATTTTTTTAGACATAGGAAAATGTCTACACATAGCAGACTGAATTACTCTTACAGAAAAAAAGAAATTCACTAATCTTCACTCAGTACTTAGACCTCACTTGGCAATCAGCTTACATGACTTTCTGTTTTTCCATCAACCTAACATCAAAGGATTTCCAGGAGAAGGGAAAGATTTAAATGCTTTATCAAAAAATATTTCTGCTACTGCCATTAAAATGATTATTTTCTTCCAAGTTTCTTCAAATTTTTAGTTGTAATATTTATGTGCATTCTTATGCTTTAGAGTAATTTTTCTGTTAGGATGTTTACTTAAAAAGTAATAAATCTAAGGTCCAGGGAAATAGCTGAGGAGTCAGAGTCATATGTCTTGCATGTACAAGAATCCAAGTTTAATTTCCAGCATTTCATGGCCTCCGAGCACCCTAAGGTGGTCCTTGGTGGCCCCAGTTCTGTGGGACCTTAGCAGTGCTGTACCCCAGCCCTAGCAATGAGCCACATGGCTCTGCTGAGGGAGTAGCCAAGTGGCCCATCGGCCTGACCACTGCTTGGAAAGTCTCCTCCAAATAAATAAATTTCAATTATGATTGATTTTATACTATATGAACCTACTCAAACATTGTAATCACAGAATTTTTATTTCAGGTACCATTTATTACTAGATGTAGTGATATAAACTGTACATTGTCATTAATTCCATACTATTAGAGCCAAATGTCCAATCATTACCACACGGTCATTGCTATCCAGCCACATTACTGGAGCTGAGCTGTGGTATTTGGGGGTGAGGGAGTAAAAGGATGGAGCAGAGACTCCCACGCTATTCTCAGGTAGCCCAAAGGTCCCACCGTTAATTTTCAGCTAACTTGATCTGCCATTCAAAGCCCGGGTTCAAGGATGTGATAATGTAGAATCTCTGAGGTGCTCGGGATTACCCAGGCCACCTCAGCAGTGTTCAGAGGCCTCTGGCTATACCCTGTGATACTCAGAAAGACCATATGATGCCTAGGATTGAGCCCAGGTTGGACACACGTAGGCATATGCTATAACCACTGACTGATCTCTTGCTCCCTCTAAAAGACTTAAACAAAGTTCTGAACCTGTCTTACTAACCACCTGTTGAAATTCTTAATTTCCTGGTCTCAGTGACTTACGAATCCCAAGTACAGAACTATACTCAAGTATTTTTAATATCTCATTTATTTTTCTCAAAAAGCCTTCCAAAACCTATGTAGGAATACATCTACTTATTTAAAAAAATAACAGTTTTCTTATAAAATAAGCCTAGCAGGGCTGGAGTGATAGCACAGTAGGTAGGGCGTTTGCCTTGCATGCGGCAGACCCGGGTTCGAATCCCAGCATCCCATATGGTCCCCTGAGCACCGCCAGGGGTAATTCTTGAGTGCAGAGCCAGGAATAAACCCTGTACATCGCTGGGTATGACCCAAAAAGAAAAAAAAAAAATAAGCCTAGCAACATTGTACTAAATTCATTTTCTTAAATTTTTTCTTTGTACCTGAAAGAATTTGCTATTATATTTGGACTAAATGTGTTTAATTTTAAAGTAAGTTTTAAATGAAAACATTCTCTTACTGTTATTTTCATCCTTAATGGCATTGGCTCACTTCATGTATGAATTGCCAACACACCAACTCTGAAGGTGCATGTAGGCAACTCAAAAGTGAGGTGGGAAAATGCCAAAAGTATATGAACTTAAAGTAATTCTTTCTGGATGAATCTTGAACTATATTTAAACATCAAAATTAAATATGACAGTGGATTTAACCACTAAGTAGAATGCTCTTACTCAGACAAGTTCATCTGATAAAAATGTGAATAAATCAATAATCTGATGAATCACAAAATTTTTACATAGCTTCAAAGTGTTCTGAATAATGATTACTAAGCTAAATTTACAGTAGAGAAGCTTGGGGACATCATTTTAATCAAGAAAGCAATGAGCACCACTTATGTGAACCTCTTGCCAGTTATAAAATCCAAACTAAACAGTAATGAAACATCAAACGACCAAACTCAGAACTACTCTACAAAACAACTAAAATATGCTTTTCAAGCTTGTCAAGGTCATGAAAGACAAGAAAAGTGATAGTTACAAATGGTTCCAAAACAGTAACAACAAGTCTCACAATGGAGACCTTAATGGTGTCCGCTCGAGCAAATTGATGAGCAACAGGATGACTGATACAGTGAATTGTGAACTATGAAGAACTTTTGGGGGAATGACATGTGAAATATGAATAGGTACTGAGGTTTAAATTGTTGTTACGTATCAATGTTAATTTCCTGATTTTAATAGTTCTCTTCAGTTACATAGGAGAATATTCTTGCTTATAAGAAATATAAGTATCAAAGTATTTTTAGGGGTGATAGAGCATCTATTCAGGGTATTCCTGAAATGATCAGGGTAGGAAACCATTGTTTATACTGTACTTCCTGCTCTTAAATTTGAGAGCATCTTAAAATTGTTAAATTATCTTTAAAAGCACTGTAGCGATGGCACAGCAGGTAGGGCGTTTGCCTTGCAGGCAGCCAAGCCGGGTTCAATTCGTCCGTCCCTCTCAGAGAGACTGACAAGCTACCAAGAGTATCCCACCCGCATGGCAGAGCCTGGCAAGCTACCCGTGGCATATTTGGTATGCCAAAAACAGTAACAGCAAGTCTCACAATGGAGATGTTACTGGTGCCCACTCGAGCAAATTGATGAACAACAGGACGACAGTGCTACAGTGCTATCTTTTAAAATTATATTGAAGATTTAGGGCCAGTGGGCAATGCAACACCGGAGAATGCTCCGAGCCCCAAACCGAGCCGATAATACGAGGGTGCCCCAGATGGGGGAGGTGCAGTCTCCCTGCATTCTCCAGATGAATCCCAGCAACTCTGAGCTCCTACAAACATGAGTCCAGTATGTGGGGACCAGGACTATTTCTCAAACCTACACGGCTGTGTGACCCTTCTTGATATACAAAGTAAGCAAGGGAAAATAGATGATCTAGGGTCTGACCCTAGAAGGCAGGCTTGAATGGTGGTTTTGAATATCCAAGCAAAATATAATGCTCAAAACTATAGAGAGAGCCTCAGAGGCACAAATACCAAATTCGGAACCCAGCAGCTTCTTGCAGAAATGCCTCTAGACTGTGGACTAAGATACAGCTCCATGCTTCCCCAGGAAGGGAAAGGTTTTTGTCCCTCGGCCTTTCCTTTCCACGGCAGCGGCATGGCCGCCATCTTTCAGAGCCCATTGGACGGAGGTACGAGTTTGCAGTGACGGGGCGTGCAGGAAATCTGTGGATGGGGGTGGCAGTGCCGACACTGCTCCCTACCCAGACGAGATCCCACCCACAAACGGCTCGTCCACTCATGAAAGGCCATGATCCCAGAGGCACAAAAACAAATTTCAGAACCTAGCGGCTTGTGGCAGAAATCTCTCTAGAATTAATTACTAAAATACTAGAAATCCAAAATCATATATTATTCATTACCAGCAATAGGAAAAAAATTATCAATTTATGCCTTTTCGGTAGGTCTGCTGTTGGAGGAAAATTCCAAATAATAATAGTGAGTTTTCTGTCCAAACATTCAATGTAATCAAAGTAAAGAGAGAGTAAGGTGAAAATCATCTGCCACACAGGCAGGGTGGGGAGTGGGATGGGGGATATACTGGGGTTCTTGGTGGTGCACTGGTGAAGGGATGGGTGTTTGACCATTGTATGACTAAGACTTAAACCTGAAAGCTTTGTAACTGCTCTCACAGTGATTCAACAAAAAAAAATTAATTATATTGAAGATTTAAATATACATGTTGAATTATTGCATAAAATTTGAGGCCAGCTTTATGACACAACCATAAAATGATACATCTTACTCAAAATATAAATTTTAAATGCAATAAATTAAAACATAATATTCATAGAAGTTTCTTAGAAAAAAAATTTAAACTGCAGGTATGAATATTGAAAGCACCTTCAAACAGTATCAGTGGGCACAGTGGGTAGAGTGTTTGCCTTGCACACAGCTGACTCTGGTTCGAATCCCAGCACCCCATATGGTCCTATGAACATCGTGAGGAGTGATATCTGAGCACAGAGCCAGGAGTAAGCCCTGAGCACCACTGAGTGTGGGTCAAAACAGACAACAACAACAAAAAATAGTAACAATGGCTATAGCTCACAGTTGAAAGAATTCTCTAAGTCCTTGACATTTTTTGTATGAAGTGGAACAAGAAGAGTATCTTCAATCACTTGTGCTGAGAAAACTGGGCAGTTACGTGCAAAAAAAAAAAAGTGAACTCAGACCTCTTTCCAACGCTATGAACAAAATTCAGATCCAAATTAACTAAAGACCTCGATATCAAACCTAAATCCATAAGATACATGGAGGAAAATGTGGGCATAAACCTCCATGGTATCTTCAAAGATGAAACACCACTGACCAAGCAAGTGGAAACAAAGATAAATAAATGGGACATTAAACTAAAGAACTTCCACATCTCAAAAGAAACAGTGATCAAGACAAAAAGACAGCCCACAAACTGGTAAAATTTGTTTACCCAATACCATCTTTCAAGGGGTTAATATCCAAAATATATAAGGCACTTGTTAAGGATCTTAACAAGAAAATAACATCCAATGCCATCAAAAAATGGGGGAAAGAAATGAATAGAAACCTTCTCAAAGAATAAATACATATGTCCAAAAGATACATAGAAAAAAATGCTCTCCATCACTAATCATCAGGGAAGTGCAAATCAAAACAATGAGACATCATCTCACACCACAGAGACTGACACACATCAAAAAGAACAAGAGCAACCGATGCTGGCATGGATGTGGGGAGAAAGGGATTCTTCTTTATTATGGTGGCAATGCCGAATGGTCCAGCCTTTTTGGAAAAAATATTGGCATTTGTTAAAAATCCAGAAATTGAGCCTTCATACAACCCTGAAATACCTTTTCTTCATAATTAATAAGCTTTTAAAAAACCAATCTCAGCACAGATCACTTTTTTTACACCCAAGGTCTTTGTAACATGTGATACGCTACTCAATGGCATCCTGCGGTACACTAGTCCTTTATTTTATTGTTTTTATCAATTTACTGACCCTGAAAATTTTTTGTATATATTTACAAGTAGCACACTAATTGCAACACAGTCTATTACATAAATTTCACATTGATACGAAAGTAACCAATGATCTATTTTCTTCATCAATTTTGAACTCTACAGCAACTAAGTACAATGAATGCCTCAAAAAGATGAATTGCTTCTTTATGAGAATAGTACTTTATCTGTTATTAAAATACCCCACTAAATCATAGCAAGATATATTTATAGACACTTATCTTTCTCATGTTTTGATAGTAAACCACAAATATATTTTATATGAAAAGTCTTATTGACTATTCAAACTATTGTATTCATTTCTTGACAGTGGAAAATTATTCTTGAAATTTTCTATGATTTAAAAACTGTAAAAATTATAAGCAATAGAATTATACTTGATTATTTAGGCATTCTAATGTAGTTACTGTCTTTTATTTAAATTTATGTTAATTAAAACACGGTGACTTACAAAGTCATTTCAGACTATTGTTTCAGGCATACAATATCCCAACACCAATGCCACCATCAGTGTGACCTTCCCCCAACCAATATTCAGTTTCCCTCAACACCATCCCCACCATCCCCCTTAGCAAGCAAAAAACAAATTCATTTTCAAACTTTGTATGGGGGAAACATGAGCACAATAATGTATAATTCATTTCAATTCTTAAAGTAATTTTATTAGATCAATAAAGTCCAGATGAAAAAAAGAAAAAAAAACAAATTCATTTCCTATTACTTGACCCAAGAAAATTTAGAGGAATGGCAAACACAGTTATCAGAAAACAAATCAGTAAAAGTTCACTTGTAATAACTTATAACTATATGATGTTAACCAATGTAAGTAAAGAAATTAAAATCATTTAATGCAGTATAATATAATATCTAGTCTGCACAGATAATTTTTTAACTCTGGTATCCCCACCCCTCTCGGAGAGCCTGGCAAGCTACTGAGAGTGTCTTGCCCGCATGGCAGAGCCTGGCAAGCTACCCATGACGTATTCCATATGCCAAAAACAGTAACAACGAGTCTCACAATGGAGAGGTTACTGGTGCCCACTCAAGCAAATCAATGAGCAATGGGATGAACAGTGACAATAATCCAAATGTGTTGTATTAACTTATATTTTATACTTGGCTCTAATTATGGTAATAATCCTAACTTCCCTGTCATTAATAAAATATTTTTTCTTTGCTAATATATATTTCAGGAAGTATATTATTTTGCTAATATATTTGACATGAAATAGGTAATGTTTACAACTGTAAAATTTAATAAGAGTTAAGAGAATTAAGAAAGTTTAAAAGGGAAAATCCAAATAAACCTATAAAAGAATAAAATGTTTTATCCCGAGAAAGAAAATATTAAAAAGACATAGCACATTTAATGTAAAAGATGTTAATTCATGATTGAAAATTTATAAAATTTCTTACTAATCTATGAATAGACAAACCTTCCTTAACCTGGCAGAAGCCACCCTTAGGACCATGAGTGAGTGTCATACTCAGTGCCACGTGCTGAGAAGTTTGTCCTGTCCTTCTTACCATGCTATGGAATTTTCATTAATTTTCTATTTCATGTATGCTGCTGTATTTTTTTAGTTACAACATATGATGGATGTTTATGGAAGGAAAATGTATCTTTGGAAAAATAACTACAGTTTGTTAATTGGGGGGGGAGGGAAAGAAGTTCCTTTGATGCTTCTTGTTCAAGGCTATGAATTCTTAAGCTGTTGCCCATCCATAAAGCTTTTTGTCATTGCTTCAGTCTGAATGATAATATAACTGGATGAATATTCTTGATGAGGCGTTCTTTTCGTGGAGCTTTTTTCCCCTGAGTATTTGTTTATGTATCAATGGTTTCTTATAAAGTTCTTTGGAACTTTGCCCAGATGGACTCACAAGCAATACAAAGATTTTTCTTTAAAAAAAGAAGAAGAAGAAGAAGAAGAAGAAGAAGAAGAAGAAGAAGAAGAAGAAGAAGAAGAAGAAGAAGAAGAAGAAGAAGAAGAAGAAGAAGAAGAAGAAGAAGAAGAAGAAGAAGAAGAAGAAGAAGAAGAAGAAGAAGAAGAAGAAGAAGAAGAAGAAGAACAAGAACAAGAAGAAGAACAAGAACAAGAACAAGAACAAGAACAAGAACAAGAAGAACAAGAACAAGAAGAAGAACAAGAAGAAGGCTTTTTTTGCGGCCCCGCGCGAGATCGACCCCGGAGGCAACTGAACCACTTTGGACACGAGCGGCGCCCCCAAAATGCCTCCAAACTGTGTGCTGGGAGCTTCTGGCCCAGGCGCTACCGGCAGGGTATGGTCTTTTCTCTCTCAACTCTTTCTGTTTGAACGCAGCGAGGCTATAGCCGGTTTTTAGACTCTACAGGAAGTCTGGGATAGCCGATGGGCGGGACTCCCGGATCCGCCCTGTGCCGGCCGACATTTAAGCAGAGAGCCATGTGGGGACGCTCCTTTGCGGCCCCGCGCGAGATCGACCCCGGAGGCAACTGAACCACTTTGGACACGAGCGGCGCCCCCAAAATGCCTCCAAACTGTGTGCTGGGAGCTTCTGGCCCAGGCGTTGCCAGCGAGTGATGCAATTACCAAAAGAATCTTCCTTGGACTTCATATAGAAATCCAAAACCGCGCGGCTGCAATAGCAGCCGCGCGACCTAATATCTTTTGATTGTTTGATTGTCAGCAACGTGTAAATGTTCCTTTTTGGCAGGGCTTAACGTGGGGGGAAACTCCAAACAATAGTACTAAGTTTTTTGTTAAAGGGTAAAAGATTGCAGCGATAGAATTTTAGGCAGAATTTTCCCTGGACTTTAACGGGTCGGACTTTGGTGGGAAATCCTAACAAGAATAGTAAGTCTTTTGCTGAAATATTGAAGGCCACCAAAGTGGTAGCCATCTCTATAGACTGAACTAAGCCATATCGCCACGCCGGCTGAGAAGAAATATCCTTCTTTCTCGGGAAAAAACGCGGCGTGGCGTTAACCATAGTATGATGTCCATTAAGCTGACACGGACCTGGTGGCGTGGGAATCGGATGCAAGGGAATAAATTATTATGTACTTGGAACAGCGGGACGCTGGTGGAACCTTGAGCCGGGGCCAATACCATCGTATTACTTTTGGTTCCAGAAACTGCTTGCAGACATTATACCAGACTATAAACTAAGCTAGAGCCCCACGCCGGCTGATGACGAGAAATAACCATCTCTTTTGGTTTGTTTCCCTTTGTCAGGCAGCGTGGTGATTACTAAACAGGCGTGATCTCGGTGGCGCGGGACGAGGGGGGAAAAAAATAGAAAAGTTATGTAACAAACAGCGGGACTTAATATCTCTACATTCTCAGCAATGGAGAGCCATCAAATGCTCCCTTGACAGTGGGACTGTCTTCTCTTTTTTGGGGGGAAACCCTAGCAACAATAGTGAATTATGTGTTGAAACATGGACTGTAACCAAGATAAAGCGTAAACGAAGTGAAACTTATCACTTACAAGGGCGGGGACTGGGGGGGTGGGAGGGGGCGGGAGGTATAATGGGGTGGTTGGTGATGGAATATGGGCACGGGTGAAGGGAAGGGTGTTTGAGTACTGTATAACTGACATAATCATGAGAACTTTGTAACCCTCCACATGGTGATTCAATAAAATTTAAATTAAAAAAAAAAAAGAACAAGAAGAAGAAGAAGAACAAGAAGAAGAACAAGAAGAAGAAGAAGAACAAGAAGAAGAAGGAGAACAAGAAGAAGAAGAACAAGAACAAGAACAAGAAGAACAAGAAGAAGAACAAGAAGAAGAAGAAGAAGAAGAAGAAGAAGAACAACAACAACAACAACAACAACAACAACAACAAGAACAAGAAGAAGAGGGCGTTTGGAAGGGAACCCTGTATTTGTTAATAAATTACCAAAAAGATTTAGTATTATCATTTATTGGTGACAAGCACTAATTTTACTTATGTTCCATGGGGTGAAAAGAATTCCAGCGTAAACAGTGAATGGAAGCAGTGCTTAACTCCGATGCCTGGCTCACTGTTCGCAGCAGGAACACAGTGTGAGAGAGAAACACGGGGCATTCTTTCCAGGCCTACATGGAGACGTAATTGACAGTCTGAAGCACTCCAGGGAAACCAAACTGCTTGTACTACATGAAGATCATACCCTGCCCTGTAGTTAAAGCTACTTGCCCTCTGGAGCTGTACCTATACTCACACAATTGTTTTTATGATCTTGAGACAAAGATTAAAGACCATTTGTTGAAATCTTGTTGCATTAATAGAATAGGAAAAGAACCAAATGATCATTTAAAGTGTAAAATTCCTAAAGTGTCCAATTTTTACGACTGGGAAATTTCACTGACTTTTTGTAATTTATCCCTTCATTTCAGTCTGTCTCACTTGATAGATCGGTTGTGAATCTTATGGGAACTCCTTCATATGTAAGTTGCTTTACTGATCTTGATGCTTTCAGTATTCTGTCTCTATCTTCTATTCTTCATTTTGAACACAATGGGTCTTGGAGTTTTCCTAGTTGGATCTATATTTGCTGAGACTCTTCAGGCCTCTGGGATCTCAGTGTCTGTAATCCTTCACTCTATGAAATTCCTTTTCATAATTTCTTTAAATACTGTTTCTTCACCAAATTTCCTCTCTTGTTCCTCAGGAACTCTTATGATTCTTGTATTGATCCTCCCGGAGTTCATCCTGTAGTTCTCTGGCATGCTGTTCATTTCCTTTTAGACTATTTTCCATCTTCTGTTGCTTTTTAGCAGTTTCCTTCATCTCATCTTGGAGCTTCTTAATCTTTTGCTTGGCTGCTTTTACTTTCGAGAGCTTCTACTGAGTTTTTTTTTTTAATCACTTACCATATTCTTCATTTCTGCTTGTAGTTTTCTCACTTCAGTACTCTTTTTCTACATGTCTGGTTTTGCTAACTACCTGTGCTATTGTTTCTTTGATCTCACCAAAGATCGTCACAATGGAGTCACTAAAGTCATTATCCAAGGAATACTAAGCTGGCTGGTGTTGTTTGGGCCCTCTGTGTTCTGTTTCTTATGGAGTTTGCTGTGTTTCTACTGGAATAGCATGGCAATGTGTAAAGTTCAGGAGTTGTGGAGCTGGGCTCCTAGCTAGGGAAGAGTTCCGGTGTGTGTACAGGCTCAGGTACTGCCAGACCTAGCCAGAAGGGAAGACTATAGGAAAAGTTTCAAAGTAACAGTTAAAATAGCCAAACAATAAAATCTGCATTAGGGTATATATGGTATCTTTATTCATGATTTCCAAGCCTTGGATACAACCAAGCTTCCCTCTAGTGGTGCATGTATAATATGCTGCTGCACAGCTGAATTATGAAATAGTATTCGTCATTTAAAAAAATAAAAGAAATACATGCTAAACCATGAGAAGACTGGAGGAGTCCAAGAGAGGACACAATGGCTTAAAGCACTTGCCTAACAAGTGCAAGGTTATGAGTTCAAACCCTGGTCCACTATATATGCCTAGGTCATCAGGGAAATCCTTCTGTCTTTGATCCCCTGGAAGATATCTCAGTGGTTTAGAAAGAACCTAGAACACACAATCACTGGTGTTGTCCAAAAGGATTCTGACTGCCTTACAGTCTGGGTGCTCAGGGAGGGGGGAAATTAAGGCATGAATATTCTTTAAATGCATACAGACATATAATGAAGCTAACATGAAAAGGGCGGAAACTGTATTTTATTCAAATGCTGTGAATACAAAATCTTGCTCAGTCTCCACTTAGGAACTCTCCAATGTACAAAAAGCCATTATTTTTCTCTTAGCCTCTATATTCTTGTCCTTCTCTAATACCAGATATCTTTATTTTGTGCCAGGGGTACAAATGTAAGAAATTCAAGATTTTTAGCAGGATTGACAAAAGGCATTTGAAGAAAAGGACAGCTTGGTAGAACTTAAATTTTGTTAAAACAATAATAACCAAGGCTGGAGTGATAGCACAGCGGGTAGGGCATTTGCCTTGCACGCGGCCGACCCGGGTTCAATTCCCAGCATCCTATATGGTCCCCTGAGCACCGCCAGGGATAATTTCTGAGTGCAAAGCCAGGAGTAACCCCTGTGCATCACCGTGTGTGACCCCCCCCCCAAAAAAAACAATAATAACCATTATTTTAATATTTTTTTAATTTGCGCAGTACATTCCATATGGGAAGTAGCATGAGAAAAGGCAAGGAGGAGAATGATGTTGGCATCTTCTTCAGACACAGGAAAGAACATCTATTAGCGGGGAGAGTCTTGGAAAACAGTTGGCAGCAGGCTAGTAAACAGGGTTAGACACCCATAGGGAAGCTTGCGCATACCAGGATGAGAAGAATAAGTGTTTCCAGAATGTTGGGAGGGAAGCACATTTTGCAGTGCCTGAGTATTAACTCTCACTCACTCTCCTCATCACAGTTGCTCAAGGGAGTGGACAGGAAGTCAGGTGCTCCCTCGGCTACTTCCCCTGCGGGAATATCACCAAGTGTTTGCCCCAGCTTCTTCACTGCAACGGTGTGGACGACTGTGGGAATCGGGCTGATGAGGACAACTGTGGTGAGTGAATCGCCTGTGTTCCCAGCAGGACCGACCAGGGGCAAAGGGACTAAAACGTGAAGTCGAGGAGACTTCCTGTAATCTGAAGAGAAATGGGAAAAGAGAAAACAAAGTGGAAATAGAAGATGTGGGGTGCGTAAGGGAATTTCACATAGATTTCATTAGCTTAAAATATCTAGTAAGTTTAGGGCGAGGGCCACACCCACAGGTGCTCAGAGGCTACTCTGACTCTGTCCTAATGGTCACTAGAGGGATCATATGTAGCAACAGGAATCAAAGCAGGGTCAGCCACATGCAAGGCTAGATACCCTGTATTATCTCTCCAGCGCCAAATATCCATTCTTTCATATTAGTATCACAGTCAATATTTTAGAAAAAATAATGATGTGCACATTGTCCCCTTTTGAAATCTGCAAAGCTGCTTGTTTAATGTCATGGAAGTAGAATGGTATAAACCCTTGGAAGCAGACTCCTGGGTTTGAATTCTGATACAACATTAACCAATCATGCAAACATAAGAATTGTACTAGTTATGCACACGTTAGAACACTTCCCTCTGTGCTTACAATAAGAGAATTTGGGATAATTAAACAAGAAGAATTAGATTAAACAAGAAGGATTAGAAGCATGCAGACACAACCAATACCAAGAATTAACTGCAACTACCCCTTCTTCTCTTCTACGTACCACCTCTAAGGAGGAGAAATGAGAGACCTCCAGGAAAATAAAAAGTCAAGGAGCCAGGGTGGTGGGTGCAGCAATGCCTTCCAATCAATCCAGTTTGATTCTCGCATTTCTGCTCAGATGTTGTCGAGTCCCATTAGACTGAGTACCAAAGGGTCAATCCAGTAGAAGGCTAAGAACCTCCTGGAGTGGCCCCAGGTCCTGTAGTACCACTAAGAAGACCCCCCTATAAAAATAGACAAAATGTGAAGTATAGACATAAATCTAGCCTACCTATTATTTAATCCACAAACCCTATAATGGTTTTGTAAAGTCAAGAAATAGGGCTTCCAGATTTCAATATCAAGAAACTTTGGCTTTCAAGCTAGGATCTTGCTTAAATTTCTGAACTCTCAAAAAACCTCAAGTTTATTAAAAAGAAAACACTTCAATTGTCTGGCTCTGAGTCTCTGGAATTATGAGCTTACATTAGCAATGAAAAATGGGCAGAGAAAATAATGTAAAATAATGTAAAATACTGTACAACTTAAGTTTATTAAAGAAAAAACTTCAATTGTCTGGCGCTGACTCACTAGAAACATGAGCTTAAATTAATAATGTAATATGATGAATTTCTTCACTGATTGAGAAAATAAGGTACTAGTTTCAGAGGACAAGACAGGCATAACAATTCTTCCTGCTACATAGATAGCTGGTGTGTTAAAGAGGGTTTGCCATTTCCACTCATTTAAATACTACAGACTTTAAGATACCATTTTGAAGGAATTAATTAAGCTTCCTGGAACAATCTTTAAGTGGTAATTCTAGGTTAAGTGCATTAAACCGGTGAGCTTAAACTATAGTTACTTTTAATTTGGTTGGCTATTCACAGGTGTTTTCTTCTTTAAAAAAATACTGTCTTAAAATAAGTGAATACTGACATTCATAATGAAGTACTGTTTGACTACTGTCGCACTGTAGCACTGCCGTCCATTGCTCATCGATTTGCTCGAGCAGGTGCCAGTAACGTCTCCATTGTAAGACTGGTTGTTACTGTTTTTGGCATATCAAATACTCCACAGGTAGCTTGCCAGGCTCTGCCGTGTGGGCAGGATATTCTCAATAGCTTGTCAGGCTCTCCAAGAGGGACGGAGGAATCGAACCCAGGTCAGCCGAGTGCAAGGCAAAAGCCCCACCCGCTGTGCTAGAGCACCTCCAGGAGTAATTCCTAAGTGCAGAGCCAGGAGTATCAACCCCTGAGCATCACTGAGTGTGAGTCAAAAAGCCAAAATAAATAAATAAAGATGGGAAAATTGAATCATACCTACACCTGATAAATATAACAACCAGTTCACATTCACAAGTGAATACAAAAATAAAGCATGGCCAAAGACTTTGGCCAAATAAGACTATGGCCAAAGTTCTTACTATTACATGTCAATTTTTCCAAGTAGCAGAAACTGAAACCAAAGCTCTTCAAAGTCTTATTCATGACCGTTCACTGGGATTGCAATTAACCCACAGATCGCAACAGTTGATGAAGAGTCTCCATAGAGGTAGGACATTGTGTGGGGTTACCAAAGCCTTCATGTGTGAGAGTGGGAATATCAGACATCAATCCTTGCCAGAGGTCACCACTGTCATCTCATGCGTGTATTAGTCAGCACCTCTTCTGCTTTATCATAAGTGCTCTGAAACTCACAAGAAATATATTCACCTGGAGCCCTGGAGCCCTGTTACAATAGTATTTGGATCTACGGAACTATGTCCATTTTCACCGTCTACCCCCTATGCAAGTGAACAATTAATTCCCTGGGATATGGCACACCTGCAGGTTTTTCTTACATTAATCGAACTAAAAAGATATCAGTGATAATTAGGTGGTTTTTGGTATCAAAATGAACCTGGGAGCAGGCAAAAGCTTTTGCTCTGAGAAACCTGCTCTGCCAGTTGCAAACCGGAGTGAGACTCTATATCTTAGGAAAGAAAGGGGTCATCAATTGCTTACATCAAATGGTCCGGTGATCAAGAACAGTACAATCCGTTCCTACAGGGTTTCTGGGCTTTGTTTGTACGGTTAGTAGTGTCAAATTCTCCAGGTTGTTATGACCTATAATCTTATTGTGATCTATACATCAGAAGAGACAAAACAGCAAGGTAGTTACATTTTATCCTGACCCTGCTTACAAGCTATTGGCTTGGGTACTACCTATTTGATCTTCCCGTAACTACTGAAAGGGCAGCAACAGTAGTTGAGAAATTCCTCGTTTTATTTCCTCACAGGCAAGTCCTCATGGATTATTCTGCCTAGCTTCTTCATAGAAGCAGTCAATGTAAGGGTGCGTAGGAGAGGGATTCTTTTGATTTTTTTTTTAATTTTTATTAATTTTTTAATTGACTCATGGTAAGTTACAAAGCTGTTCATGATTGGGTTTCAGTCACCCAAAGTTCCAAGGACCATCCCTTCACCAGTGCACATTTGCCCCCACCAGTGTTTCCAGTATCCCTCCCACCCACCCCACCCCACCCCACCCCACCCCCCCATTCCACCCCACCCCAGGTCTGCCTCTATGGCAAGAATTTTCTTTTTTCTATCTCTCTACTTCAGGTAATTATGATTTTAAAACAGTCAGGCCAGGAAATGGAGTCCCAAAATGAAAGAGAAACAGTCAGATCAAACCCTTTCTTAGAGTTCTCAGATCAGTTTGGCAATTTGTGGGATCCCCCAGATTTAGCCCAGGTAGTTGATATGGGAGAGTGTGTGTGTGTGTGTGTGTGTGTGTGTGTGTGTGAGAGAGAGAGAGAGAGAGAGAGAGAGAGAGAACAGGAGAGAGAGATACTTTCCCCCTTCTTTTTAAAAGAAAAAAGTTTTTTGGGTCACACCCGGAAATGCACAGGGGTTACTCCTGGCTCTATACTCAGGAATTTCCCCTGGCGGTGCTCAGGGGACCATGTGGGATACTGGGAATCAAACCCAAGTGCAATGCAAATGCCCTACCTGCTAAGCTATTGCTCCAGCCCCGTCTCCCCCCTTCTTTATGCCTTCTTTGGTTCAAGTCTTTTTTATATTTTTTCCCAAATTTACTGTTGATGCCTCAAGTTGCCCTTTTGAAAGTCAAATACTGAATCTTTTTGTTGTCTGCAAATTTCTGAGATTCCATTCCCAAGGCAATGAAAGTGGAAAAGACTATATGTCAACTAGAGAGAAAATGGTTGGGAAAAGAGGAACTCAAAAATAAAACAAAACCTGGGACCAGAGTGATATATAGTGCAGCAGGCAAATCACTTGCCTTTCGAGGGGCTGACCCAGGTTCTTTCTCTGGCATCCCATACAGTGCCCTGACCACCAGCAGCACTGGACCCTGAGATAGAGCTAGGAGTAACCCCTGAGCATCTCCAAGTGTGACCCAAAATAACGGACAAAAAATTTTTTTAAATCTGTGTTACTTCTTGAATGTGTTCCTGCTACTATCTTTACACTTTACAAATATAGGTCAATTAAACTATACTCATTTGGGGTTCATTTTATAATGATTTATAGACACATATTTAAATAGGAATATAAAAATATTTGAAATATATCCAAGAATTATTAATAAATTCATTTATTACTTTTTTGGCTTGGAGCCCCACCCAGCTCTGCACAGGATTTATTCTTGGCTCTGTATTCAGTCATCACTCGTGCAGGCACCAGGTGCTGAACCCAGGTTGTCTAGGCAAGGCCCTAACCTCTGTAATATCTCTCCAACCTCAGGATTCTTAATTTTTATAAGGGTCACACTCAACTGTATTGTGTGGGGAAGTAAGTGTGCTAGGGATCAAACTCAGGACCTCACACCTGCTAGGAAGGTGCTCTACCACTTGAACCATATCTTTGACCTCATTATTTTAAATTAAGCCTGCATTTAAAATTCTGGAACACTAAATACTCAAAGATTTCCTAAATAGAGTTTTTTATACAGCTACCAGCATAGTGGCAATGCCAGGCAGTTTGATATAGAACTTAGCTATTCTTATTTTAGAATATTCCATTAAGTTGGAGGATTTTTTTAATTTTTTTTTTTTTTTTGCTTTTTGGGTCACACCCAGCGATGCTCAGGGGTTACTTCCTGGCTTTGCACTCAGGAATAACTCCTGGCGGTGCTTGGGGGACCATATGGGATGCCGGGGATCGAACCCGGGTCGGCCGCGTGCAAGGCAAATGCCCTACCCGCTGTGCTATCGCTCTGGCCCCCATTTTTTTTTTGGATTTTTTTAATTTTTAAGGTTAAAAACCTTAAACCTGGGTCATAAACATGTGTATTAATATACAACTATGCATTGTATGTTTAACAATAACTGGTTTTCTATTTACTATTCTTAAAAGATCACTGGAAATAACTGTGTCCAAAGTATTAGCTTTCCTATAAATGCAGACCTCATTAGAACCTCAAATATTTTTGTCTGCATATTTTGAACAATGGTTCAGTGATGTTTCAGTTAACTGCTTAAAGACTTTTACTTCAGAACACTTTCAATGAGATAGGACATAAGGGCAGTTTTCTTTAAAATATGTGTAGTGGTCTGGGGCTATGCTACAATGGGTAGGGTGCTTGCCTTGTGCAAGGTAGATCAGATTCAATTCCCAGGACCCCATATGGTTCCCTGAGCCCTGCCAGAAGTGATCCCTGATCACAGAGCCCTGAGTACTCCAGGTGAGGCCCCAAAATAAACAAATAACATAAACATGCTTGGTGTAGAGTTAGAGGAGATCATGAATAATACAATGAGCAAAAGGAATGACAAATACTCATCTGTGAAGGATAGGGAGACACAGTAAGAAATGAATAAGGGTCAGCATAGCCAACTAAGAGTCTGACTATAGACCTGTGTTTGCTGAATGCAGAGGAAGGACAGGAAATGAGAGAGGAATTAGATACAGTGGTAGGAAGATGCTGGCACTCCGGCAGTGGGTGTGGAACAGTAACAACATCGTCCTAAAAACATTAGTATTAATGCTGCTATTCACAATACAACCTAGATAGAACCCCATTAATAATCATTTTAAGTATGCCAGGACTAAGGTCAGACTCCTTCATTTCTTTGCGGTATAGTCACAAAGGAAGGAAAAATACAAAAAATGCAGAGTGCATGTCAGATAGCAAACTGCTGTAGTCATTAACACTCAAGGAAATACCACACAACCACTTTGATGACTGATTCTGCCTGACCTCATTAGAATCAAACCCAAGTTGATTATAATGGCGGGTCTCTCAAGAGTCTTGGTGTTTCAAGAGTGGGAGTTAAGAATTAAGCAAATCTGAGGACTGGGTGCTGAAAGGAGGTCAAGCAACACATATGATACCCTATAACTTATATTATTGTAAGCCACAGTACCTTGTAAGGAAGAGAAAAAGAAAATAGCTCCTTTCATAAATGTAGACTGGGAGATGAGAGAGACCCCAGGGACACAGGTGGAGGGACGTGGACACTGGAGAAGGGGCTGGTGATGGAACACTGTACTCCTGACACTTAATCATGAATAATCTTGTAAATGAAGGAAAGTGAGTAAAAAATTTTAAAGTAATAATTAAAAAAATAAGCAAATCTTGAGAATCAGCAATGTTAAACATTTCATATATGCAAACTTGATAAATTAACCACCTGTCCATTCATTAATCAAGAAGAATGCTTGTTTTGTAAGCAGGAGACTAAACTCTTTCATTTAGTGAAGGATGGGGCTACTTGAGACACACTGCCTCCACACCCTTCTTTGTTCACGCCCTCCTCTCTGATACTGGTGTAAGTCCTTTAACCATTGAGCATTAAAACTCCAGTCCTTACACTCATTTGTGGAGTATAAAATAACATCACATGAGGCTGACACCCAAGGACCATAGATACCAGGGCCAGGGGGATTGCCCCATCGCTGAAAGACTGCTTCATGAGCGGAGGGGAGAAGGCAGATGGAATGGAGAAGGGATCACTAAGAAAATGATGGCTGGAGGAACCAGTTGGGATGGGAGATGCGTGCCGAAAGTAGATAATGGACCAAACATGATGACCTGTTAGTGTCTGTGTTGCAAGCTATAATGCCCAAAGGTAGAGAGAGAGTATGGGGAATATCTCCTGCCATGGAGGAAGGGAGAGGGTGGGAAAGGGGGGTATATGGGGGATATTGGTGGTGGGGAATGTGCACTAGTGGAGAGATGGGTGTTTGATCACTATGAGATTGCAACCCAAACATGAAAGCTTGTAACTATCTCATGGTGATTCAATAAAATTTAAAAAATAAATAAATTTTAAAAAAATAAAACTCCAGTCCTCACTGGAGGGACTTGGCATGGTGGAAATGTTGGGAACTGTGCTCTGAGTCCTGGGGTCTGAAGGAAGGTACAGAATCCTGGAGGAAGCACCAACCACAGAAATGTGGAAATTGTAGGCATGAAACCCAGAAATTGACTTTTTTAGGGATCAGAGCAATAGTACCACAGGTAGGGTGCTCCCTTGCATGTGTCCGGCCCAGGTTTGATCTTTGGTACCCCATATTATACTTTCAGCCCTGCCTTGGTCTGAACCCTTAGTGCAGAGGCAGAGCCAGGAACAAGCTCTGAGCACCACTGGGTGTCCCCCAAAAGAACAAACAATAAGGAAAAACAAAAGAAATCTCTATTGTTAACAAACACCACAAATAGATATTAAACCATTCAGTTTTCAAATAATTTACTTACTCATGGGTACAATTTTGTTACCCAGGTAAAATCACCTAAGAATCTCACATTTTAACTATGTTAAATGTATCTTGGTAGTCACTGGGATATATGTAAAAATAGCAATTATGCGTAAATAAGGTAAGTAGAAGGCAGTTTACAATTGTCCCTCTTGTCATAGAGGGAATTAAACCAAGTGCCCTAGAAAGCGATCCATTAGGCTATAGCAGGTTTTTAAACTCTAGCAAGCATCAGACCAGCTGGAGGGCTTGTTAAATCACAGATGACTGGACCCCATCAGCAGCGTTCCTACAATGCCTCTTGGGATGATGCTCAATAACTTGATTTTCTCTGAAGTTCCCTGCAATAACCTCGCTAGCCTAGGACCTACGTTTTGAAAAACATTTATCTGAGCATACTCCTTATGCAAAGCAAACATTTTTTAAAATGTATTTGTAAGGGCTTTTTAAATTTTATTTAATTTTTGTGGAGACAGAGATCGAACCCAATTTGCATGCAGGCAACACATGAGCTTTTTGGCTGAGCCACATCCCAGATCTATTTTATATTTCTGTATTTCCGCTCATCGTGGTGCTGAGGGGTCACCCAGGATTGAACACAGGCCTTGACAGATGCTAGTCACGTGCTCTACCACTTAAGCAATCTCTTCAGCCCTGAATAAGAATGATTTTTATAGGGTCAAAGAAATCCATTTTAAATTAATTTAAAATTAAGAAAGATCTTAATTTTAAATTTGAACATGGAAAGTTTTTTTTTTTTTTTGCTTTTTTGGGTCATGCCTGATGATGCACAGGGGTTATTCCTGGCTCATTCACTCAGGAATTACTCCTGGCGGTGCTTGGGGGACCATATGGAATGCTGGGAATTGAACCCAGGTCGGCCGCATGCAAGGCAAACACCCTACCTGCTGTGCTATTGCTCTAGCCCCATGAACATGGAAAGATTTGAGCAACATGACATGCCTGTATGCCTGGAGAGAACATGGGAGTTCTGTGCCTTTACTCTGTATCTGTCCTCAGTGTCACATCTATCTGGTTATGACTGTATTCTTTAGGGACTGCAAATTAATTTAGTGAGTAGACATGTTTCCTGAATCCTGTGTGCTCCCTGTCAAATAGAGAATTCCTACATACCTCTGGTTTATAATCTGTATGTGTCAGAAACACAGAAAATAATCTGGACCCGCACCAGGCCCCTGAAATTTGAAACTTGAGAGGATGTGAGAACATCTGATCTACAGTGGGTTGGTGAGATACATAACCCAGGATTGTGGGTAGTCTGTGAGCTGAAAGTCAGGAAGGGGGGAGGGAATCATGTCTTGAATTTGTGGAACTCGATGGGAAGAAAAAGTCAAAATTGAGTCAACTTCACAAGCATCCTGCTGGTGTCTAAGAATTGCTTTCTGCGGGGAGACAGCCTCGGCACCCACACCCCTTGTTGGAAAGCGTTTCTGTCACTTAATAGTGTATTTGCAGTCTGATTTTAGCATTTGAGACTATGTTGCTTGTTGACAATCAGCGACTGTGCTAAAGATATCTCTGCTGAGGATTGTTATTTGTTTATGGGATCTGTATTTTTCCGAAGAGCCTTCGGACATACACTTCCTCTGATAAACAAGATTTTTCTTTTCTTTAACTTTTGTGTATTTAGGAGGCTATTAATAATGGTTTCTCATGGACATAATTCCAATACCACACCCGTCACCAACGTATGCCGATTTCCTCCCCCAAGTTTCTATTTTTAAAATCTTAACCCTCCTAATGGCCAGAAGGATGGTACAGCAGGTAGGGCATTGGGTTTGCACACAGGCAACTCAGAGTTCATCCCCAGCATCCCATATGGTCCCCGAAGCCTGCCAGGAATGATTCCTGAGTACAGAGCCAGGAGTAAGCCCTGTACACACCCTGGCATGGTCCCAAAACTAAAATTTAAAAAATAAATCTAAGCTCTCCTCCAGAGTAATGAGAAGGGTTCTAGCTGATCACGGCAAATCTCAAAATGCAGCTCTTCCAAAACAGCTCAAAGACTCATTTGGGAGAATTTAGATCCTATAAATAGATGATCTATTTTAGTATAGAAATCTGAAAATTATGTTTATAATAAATGTCCCAGCTCCCAAATGTTTTGGAGCCTGAGCGAGACAGGGTTTTCTCTAAAGTGCCTCTGAGAACAGTGACCCATTCAATCATTCATTCACTCAATTACAAATATTTGTTGAGCTCACACAGCTTAGTAAAATGGATTTTTCTTGATAAATATAATTCTTATCCACAATATCATTGAATCATTTTAGCTAAAAAGAAAAAAATTAGTCAATACATACTTGTCTAACCAACACTGCTTGTATAGCTCTCCCAATATGTACTAGAAAACATATCCCCTAATACAATATTTCTCTAGTGAAACATGTTTTACACTAAAATGTCTCAAGAAAAACCAGAGAATAAAATTTTACAAGAAACATTGCTAAAGTTTGAAAATCCTTTCTTTCCATTATCCCATAATAGTCTCTTAAAATGTGAAAGATACAACATTTGAAATATATCAAACACATATAACAAAAACTGTTTTCTTTAAAATGCTCACTTTCCAACTTTGCAACTAAAGAGACAATTCCGATGTCATATGTTCTGCCTTATAGTGGGAGAAAGTAATGGGTGGGAGGAAGAAAATGCTTTAGGAAAGAAGGAATGAAGATAGAAAGAAAAAACAAAAACCAAGAACAAAATCCTTTAAAAACCTGAAAAATTTGTTTGAAGTTATTTGCTTGCAGTAATTTTTTTGTCACTTTATACCATAAATGGACTGGAGCAATAGCACAGCGGGTAGGGAGTTTGCTTTGCACGTGGCTGACCCAGGTTTGATTCCTCCGTCCCTCTCAGAGAGCCCAGCAAGCTACCAAGAGTATCCCGACCTCACGGCAGAGCCCAGCAAGATATCCATGGAGTATTCGATATGCCAAAAACAGTAACAAGTCTCACAATGGAGACATTACTGGTGACCACTCAAGCAAATAGATGAACAACGGGACAACAGTGCTACAGTACAGTACCATATATATGAGAGTTCCATTTCTAATGGCAATAGGATTGTCACTAACTTTTTTTATTGAATCATTGTGAGATAGTTACAAGCTTTCATGTTTGGGTTACAATCACATAATGATCAAGCACCCATCCCTCCACCAGTGCACATTCCCCACCACCAATATCCCCTGTATACCCCCCCTTTCCACCCTCCCCCTTCCTCCATGGCAGGAAATATTCTCATACTCTCTCCCTACTTTTGGGCATTATGGCTTAACAGGATTGTCACTGTCTTTAAAACTGGATTAAGGCATCGGTTGGGATGGAGTGGGGGTGGGGGCAGGGAGACATAGTACAGTAGGGAAGGTGCTGCCTTGCCCACAGCTGACCCAAATTCGATTTCCAGCACCACCTATGGTCCTCCAAGCAATGGTCTCTGAGCACAAAACCAGGAGTAAACCCTGGGCACTAACAGGTTCGTCCCACACACCACCCCTAACCTCCCCCCAGCACCCTCCAAACCCCTCCCCCCAAAAAAGTACTGGAGAGTCACTCTCACGTTTCTATCCTTGAGAGTCTGTTGTGTTCAACCCACTCTGAAAAGCAGAAACAGAAATCACACAGGATTTTATTTGGAGGTGTCAGGGGGTTAAGGTAAAAAAGAGATTTCATACTGAGAAGAATTTTTACAGAATCACATTCTTTACAGAAGAATTTTTATGGAACACTATGGATGTAACAACTAAGTATGTTGCTACTGTCCACAAGGAGTCACCTGCATAGTCAGAAGTCTAAGATCCAGAAACATCTGTGACAGCAAGAAGAGCGGATCTCCGTGCAGAAGGGGTACAAGGGAACTGCTGGAGTGGCCAGAACAGGGACGCCCTCCTGCACCTCTGACGGCCGCACCGCGGGGTGCAGGGAAGCCCAGGATGGCTGAACGGCGGGCTAAGTGCCGGGTCCTGGGAACTGAAGGCACTAAGCAGAGCCCCGGGAAGCTGAAGTAAGACACAGGAGTTAAGTCCAAGTTCGGGTCCCTCAGCACTTCCTAGCTAAGTAATTTGGCACTTAGAGTGTCCAGAAATATATGAAAAATGGCACCGGGTAAATGGAAAGGTATTAAGGTGTTAAATCAAGGGTTAATCTAAATCCTTGCAAAAGCCAGCAAGCAGAAAACAAGAGTTAAATTCAACAGAAAAAAAAATGGACTCAGATGAAAATAACAGTGACTGAATTTAAAATGTTATCTATCGAAACAACTTCATAGAAGTTGTTTCTAGGGCAAATCATTGGCAGAAGTCCCCAGTTGTTTTCACAAACTAGGACTGTAATAGTTTGCGATCTGAAAAAACAAATTTAAATATCACGAGAAAGCTCTTGAAACAGAAGGTAGCTGGAGGAAGAAGCAAACACACAAAATCCACCAGTCACAAATTGTAGCTTCTCTCTGACTATATAAACCCAAACTTTCACATTTCTGCCTCTTGTTTCTCTGCCTAAAAATGTTCTGATGTTAGGGACTGAGGGTTACCTTAAATTGGTTCCTGCATACCTAGTGGCTAGTATTTGCCCTTTTCTGGGTTTTGCCCTTATCCACCCCAGCAGAGTTTCATGCTAATTCTACAATAGGTAATTTGAGGTCCATGAGTTATCTTCCTCTGAATTGTTGTAATACTTATTACTATTATTTTGTATTATTGTTTTGTGTATTATTACACTACTCTGCTACTTTTGTGTATTTTGTAATCATCCACTATAAAAAATCTTTGAGACCAGTGAGAAATGCTAAAGGAAGAATAATATTATAGATAAATTTAAGTTACCTATGTCCAATTTTTTTATTCTTGGTGTAAAAATAAAAATAATCTTACAAGTATATATAACATTAATGTTAAAATTCTTAAATAATTAAAATTTGGGGAAAATCTGGTTAAGATTTTGGGAGGATTTCTTTCCCTATTGCTAGCTTCATGGAGGAGTTACTGAGCTATAAAAATAAAAACAAATAATCTCCTTAAAGAGGTGAATCATACAAATGATATTGAATTGGTAATGGGCATATTCTGATAAAATTAAACCTTTCTATTCTGTCCAGTTTAACAAATTTTAAGTCTCATTTACAATTCTAGAAAATTTGGGAGACATGGTAAATTTAATGGGAAAGATAATAAAATTTCATTTTACTCATATTGAATTTGAGGCATCTGTAATCAAACAAGTGCATATCATAGAGTAGAAATAGTGTGAATTGGTGGCTTGGGGGGGTGACTCAAAAAGCTGCTGCATATTCTTTACATCCCAGACACCTGGGTTTAATCTCTGAGCCCTAAACCCCACTGCCTAAGACTCAAAAGCAAAGTGCAAGTTCAAGGTATAGTTTGCAAGTACTCTCCTTAAAGTTGAAACCATGAGGGGCTAGGACCACACACACTACAGTGGGTAAGGTTTTTGCCTTGCACATGGCAGACCCAGGTTCTATCGTGGAGCCCAGCCAGGAGTGATCCCTGAGTGCAGAACCAGGAGGAATCCCTGAAAACCACTGGATGTGACAAAAAATAAAAGTCAAAACCATGGTATAGTAAAGGCAATTTCACCAAACTAATGTAACTGAGCAACGTTGCTTATCTGTATAATATAAACATGGTAGAAGTAATTTGTCAAATCAATGCTAGCTTTGATTTGATAAATCAAATAAAATTTGATTACTGATAAAAAATAAGCAAAATTTTTCAAATTTATCTTCATCTACTTATATGTTTGCTTCTTTTGCCACACCCAGCTGTCCTCAGACCTTCCTCCTGTCTTGGTGCTTGGGGGGTCTTTACTGGTGATACTCAGGAGACGATATGCTACCCAGGATCTAACATGGGTCAGCCTCATGCAAAGCAAGCGCCTTGACCCTTGGACTGTCACTGGGGGCCATGTTTGCATCCTTAAAGAGTCTAAACAGCATTCTGGGGGAAAAAAATTTTTTTAAATCCCTGGAGAAGATCACATTTAAAGTTCTCCCAGAAGGAAAGTGCTTTGACCAACTCTTAGGATCTCCTTGGAAACTGCTCCTGTATTCCTGCTCTCATTCATTCTTGAATTAATTTTCTCCATGTTTACAAATATGAAAAGTTACCAGGCATCTTGTAAAGAAAAATTATTTTTTCTTTTCACCACAACAGAGAATATTTACCATTTTTGTGCTGCTATTTTTTAAAAAATGAAATAGTAATTTAATGTCATAATGAACAAACATAGACAGACAACAGGAAAGCACATGTGAATAATCACTCATTTCTTCTAAGAGGACCACACCATTAAGTGCAGACTTGAGGGTTCAGTGTGTGAGGAGCCTTAGGTGGTGGGGATTGAACCCAGGAACTTGTACATGGAGGGCATGGACTCTGTCATTGGAACTATCTGGTCAGCCTAGAATAATAGTTCTTAACATCTCTGATGAACTTAGGAAGGTTTCGAAAAGAATGAGATCATGCTTCGTTCTTTTTGCAATTTAACCAGCATGACTATTTCTTCATCTCAATACATTTTCAACATCAGTTCTAATAATGGATGAAGATTAAAAGAATAATTAATATACTGAAACTGTTTTTCAGCACATCATTGTGGAGTTTTAGTACTTCTAGTCAACTGTTTCTTAAAGTGTGATCCAAACACTATTTGCTAAAGAATCAGCAATAGGGGCTGGAGCACAGCGGGTAGGGCATTTGCCTTGTATGCAGCCGACCCAGGTTCGATTCCCAGCACTCCATATGGTCCCCTGTGCACCGCCAGGGGTAATTCCTGAGTGCAGAGCCAGGAGTAACCCCTGTGCATCGCCAGGTGTGACCCAAAAAGAAAAAAAAAATCAGCAATAGTGTTATTTTGGTAATGTAAATGAAGGGATCCATCCAAAACTTAAGAAATCAGAACCTCTAGGTGTGGACCCAGATATATACACTTGTAAACAAATTCCTACATAAGGCTTTATTCTCCTAAGTTTAAAAATCACTCATTTGGGGGCTGGAGCCATAATATAGCAGGTATTTATATTCAAGCAACCCGCCTAAGTTTGATCCCTGGTACCCTATATAGTCCCTAGGCCCTGCAGGTGTGAGCAAGGGGAAAAATGTATTTCTTGTTTATTTTTGAAGAGTAACTATTTTCTCCAATACCTCACAATATTTATTTTCTTGAACTTTTCTACTCTCTAATTTTTATCTTAGGGGACAACAATGGATGGTCAGTGGAATTTGACCGATACTTTACCACTTACTACAAAATTACTTCTCAGTATCCCTTTGAGACACAAACATCTGAATGCTGTAAGTAATCTCAGGAAATGAGCTGTGTTCTTTATAAACTTATGGAACCATGTTTTCAGTAACTAGACCCAATATATTTGGAAAAGTTTTAGTTATAGTTTTCTAGTTTCAAACTCTGTTAGTCAGACAGCCATAGTTTGAGAATTTTATTTAAAAATGACTCAAGTTCTTAAGTGCAAAAGTGATAAATTATGTCAGGTATTGTTGTGAGCAAAATTATTGTCATTCATTCAGGCTTACTATTTACTCCTTTTCACAGAAAGCTGTAATAAGCTCTGATATAAAGGAAGTGGTGAAATAAAACATAAGTTGATTAAAGATTATGTTTGCAAGTGAAAAATCTTTTGGGGTGTAAGCTATTTTTCAAATTTTTATTTTCCCACTTGTGGGAGATGGTTGGGAGGGCTAGATTAGTTCCAGGTACAACTATGAGGTGCATTCTGTTTGTTCGATTAAATAACGTAGATTGGAGGAAGGGATGCTAACCAATTTTCTTTCGGAGAAGGGTCAAAATCAGGTTAAAGGTCTTTGCATTTGATCTACAAAAGTCTTACACTAAAAATTTGCAAAAAACACCACAAGTATAGGACTGTGTAACATTGAAAATTTACTCTATCCAATTTCTATCAGAAAGATCTATGTAAATTGTACGCTTTAAAATAGTTGTTTGGTATTATAATAAATATACATTTGTCTCATGGAATGATCATTTTTAGCCTAGTTTTCCAAAATCTTGACTAAAATAAATCAGAGATTGGTGAATAATACTATAATCTTTCCTTCATGTTCTACTATAAATGGCAAAACACAACTTTTTGAATATTTTATTTGACTTCAGTATTCAAGAAAAATATAGTTTAAAAAGAAAGTCGGTGTTCTCTAAGTTGAGAGGATACACAGTTTACTCAATAATCTTTCTCCACCTTATACTTTCTCCACCTTATACTCTGTGCTATATCTCTTATAGCACAGAGACAAAATTACTTGGTAATTAAAAACCTAAAAATGCTAGGGAAAGAAAAAAGATAAACTACTTACATATTGCAAAAGATGAATTTTATCATATTATGTTAAAAATATACTTTTACATTTCTGCTGTGTATTCTTTCACTTATTAATTTTTAATTTTATCTTTTTATTCTTCACCTTGTCCCCAAAAATATTTTTGGCAGTTTACAATAAAAATCTGATTTCTAACAGACTTAAGTCATCAACATGACCAAAAAAAAAAAACTCAATAGTGAACTGAAAAGAGA